>NC_037088.1:57891547-58194577 GCF_002994745.2 Rosa chinensis | reverse complement strand
AAATTAACAGTAACTGATCAATATATAGAAGAAATTGTTATGATCCACATCATGCACTGTACATACATGTACATTTGCAAGCATAATCAGCTATAATGAGTCATGCTCATTGTACCGACAAAGGTACTAATTCCAACCAAAGGAATGACATGCAGACACGCCGCCAGACGGGTTACAACCTCAGCATCGGATCACCTCCAGATCGCCACCGACGCGCCGCCACGCGCCGCGCCAAGATGGCATCAGAAGCTTCTGAAACTGGGAACTGAAGCATATCAGTCCCACACCGAAAACAAAGAGAAGATCAACCTCTTCCTCACCTATAAAAGGTTCTCTCCTCTCTCCTCATTATTTACGCATTCAATACTCACCTACTGTCACTTTGTCAACATAAATACATTGACTAACTTAGGCATCGGAGAGTTGAAGACCGCCCAGCGCGGTCTCCCTCTGACGCCCGTTGTATTTTACTTGACAGGTAACGGGAACTACAATATTAGCACAAGTATCGATCCGCCCACCGGATCAGCGTTAACTAAGGTCCGGCTACCGCCAGACTTTTAGACATTAACATTGGCGCCGTCTGTGGGAATTCTTGAACTAAAGGTCATCCCACTATAATCACCATGACTAACGGTAGCGGGGGAAACACTGAAGAGCAGGCGGAGCTCCCCGCCATTCCCCAACCCTCCGACCCCGCGATCGGCGTTAACCGGGCACTATTCACAACCCCGGCCAATCCCGGCGGTGAGGCAAATCCAGGCAGCAACCGCCCGTCAGGCCAGGATCTCGTCACCATGTACGAGATAGCACTGGCGGATCTTCATAAGGCAAACAGAGAGCGTGAGGAGGAGCGCAGGGAGAAGGCTGAAGCCCAAGGACAGATGGCTGCGCTCATGGCACGTTTTGAGGAACTAAAAAACACTTTGGTGGCCACCAACCGCCCGGCACAGAGCGAGCAGTCACGCAGCACCAGGCATAGTCGACCTAGCGCCGGCACAATGGCGCCAGGGCCGGTCGTACAAATGCATGTACCGCTGAACCCACCTGGGTTGTCAGGAATGGGACCGCCACCCATACCCCAACCAATGTTAGAGCAGGTGGCGGAATCACTTCCGCACGCCAACCGCTCGAATGCCAGGGCAAGGACTGAGGGTGATCCGCCCATACCTAGGCGCAAGCCAACTCGGCAGGTCAGTCAGGCCGATTCCGCCGGCGACGCAACCGCCCAGCTATTGGAAAGGATGCACCAACTGGAGCAGAGGTTGATCCGGGCGGAGACGGGCGTCTCGGCGTTAGCTCGGAACCCGCTATTCACTTCCAGGCCCGGCCCCTTTTCCGCCGCAATCCTGCAGGCTGTCAGACCGACATATGCAAAAACCCCAAAGATGTCACAATATGGCGGAATGACTGATCCATTTGTCCACATGGACACCTTCAAGAAGGTCACCAACAACAAGGGGTTCGACGACGCCACCTTATGCCATCTGTTCAGCGAAACGTTGGACGGCGAAGCAATGAACTGGTTTTTTGAATGTCCGCCAGGATCTGTCGGCTCATTCCATGCACTGTCGCATGCTTTCCTTTCCCGCTTCATCTTACTGTCCGCCGGACATCACAATACAAGTCAGCTTTTCGGCGTTAAACAGGGGGAGGACGAATCACTGAAGGCCTTTGTCACAAGGTGGCGGGCGGCAACATCTCAATGCCGCGACCTAGACAAGACCATGGCATCGGCGGCCTTCAGGAAGGGACTCCTCAAGGGACCGTTCCTCTATCACCTCAACTACAATCATCCCAATGCGACGTACGACCACGTTATGAGTGAAGCGGTCATTCACGCCCAGGCGGAATTCATCACCTATGGAGAGACCCCACCACCAGCAACGCCAACAAGGTCAACCCAACCATCTTCCAGTCACCAGGAAACCGCTGACAAGCCCCCCTCAGCACCGCCAACTGACAAGAAAAGGGAGTGGCAGCAGGGCCACCACCAAACCAAGCGGCAGAAGGGGCAGCATTATTACAAGGGAAACCGCCCAACTCATGGGGATAACCACAACAAGCAGGCGGAGTCCTCGCAACGGTACGCAGTTTTCACGGTCCTAACGGCATCATATGAAGATATCTATAATCAGTGTAAGGATCAGATCCCACCGCCACCCCCTCCAAAGTACCCAAAAACAGGCAAACCCAGGAACACTGGCAAGTGGTGCAAATACCACGCGGACAGCGGCCACAATACAAACAGCTGCAATGCTCTCAAAACGGCCATTGAGACTTTGTACCGTGACGGCAAGTTGGAACAGTTCAAGGTGCGCCAACCACCCCCGGTGATGGCCAACGTTGAGACCTTGGGCCGCATCAACACCATCGATGGCGGTGCTCCAATCACCGACATGTCTCACAGGGCAAGAAAGCGCTATGACCGCGCCAACCACCCAAAGGAAGTTTGCAACATCCGCTACGAAAGATCCGCCAAACTCCCAAGATCAGGTTGGGAGCCTATTACCTTTTCAGAGGAGGAGGAGCGCGGAGTACATTTACCTCATGACGACCCATTCTTAGTCGATGCCATTCTTGGTAAATTCTCGGTAGGGAGAATCTTGGTGGACAGCGGGTCCGCTGTCAATGTCATCTTCAGTGGTTGCTACGACCATCTCAAGCGGAACAAGAAACTACTCCAGGATCACGAGCCACTGCTCAGCTTCTCCGGTGACGTCACACAACCACTAGGGTCGGATTACATGCGACTAGTTATTGGCACTAGTCCCTGTATGGCGGAGGTGCACACGGAGTTCATTATTGTCGACTGTTTCAGTTCGTACAACGCCATCATTGGTCGACCAGCGCTTAATAAACTCAAGTGCATCATTGCCGGATACATGCTCCTCATGAAGTTCCCCACGCCCAACGGTACAGGCTGTGTGAGGGGAAGCCAACAGCTGGCACGAGAATGTTATTCAACGACTATGGCACGGTCAGCGCGCCGCCATGAAATCCTGACAGTGGGTAATGACCCACCACCGCCGAATATCTTTGAGGATCCTAGAGATGAGGAGAAGAAATATGTAAAGAAGGAGCCGGTCAACCCGGACACGTTGCTGAAGGTAGTCTGCATCTCAGACGAGCATCCTGAGAGGACAGTCCGCATAGGCGCCCAACTAGATCCAGAAGTGGAGGCAGAGCTCACTCAATTCCTACGTGATAACGCAGCCGTCTTTGCATGGTCCTACGCGGACATGCCAGGCATCTCTACTGAAATAGTCACCCATAAGCTGACCATCAAACCTTCCTTCTATCCCATCAAGCAGAAGCGGAGGGCTTTTGATGAGGAAAAATACCGGGCAATCGGACAGGAGGTCGCCAAACTACGGGACATTGGATTCATCCGCCAAGTCATCTATCCTCAGTGGATCTCAAATCTGGTAATGGTAAAAAAGCCCAGCGGCAAGTGGCGGATGTGCGTCGACTTCAAAAATCTCAACAAGGCATGCCCAAAGGATAGTTTCCCGCTACCTCGTATCGATCAGTTGGTCGATGCAACTGCCGGACACGAACTCCTCAGCATGATGGATGCCTTCTCCGGGTACAATCAGATCAAGATGCACCCCGGCGACCAAGAATGCACCACCTTCACCACCGACAAAGGCCTCTACTGCTACAATGTCATGCCTTTCGGTCTGAAGAACGCCGGTGCAACTTACCAGCGGTTGATGAATGCCATGTTCGCTGAGCATCTGGGAAAAATCATCGAGGTCTACGTGGACGACATGCTAGTTAAGAGCATAAAGGCCAGTGGACATGTGGCAAACCTCAGGATCATAGTAACCATCCTCCTGGCCTATGGTATGCGCCTCAACCCAGAAAAATGTTTCTTTGCAGTCACCGCTAGCAAATTTTTGGGTTACATCGTCAGCGAGCGAGGTGTCGAGGCTAACCCAGATAAGGTACAGGCCATCCTTAACCTGTCGGACCCCAAGTATAAGGTGGACGTCCAGTGCCTCCAGGGCAAGTTAATCGCCCTTTCTCGTTTCATCTCTCGACTTACTGACAAGTGCGCCCCATTCTTCAAACTTCTCAAAACAACTCACAAGAAGGTCATTGACTGGAACCCAGAATGTCAGGCGGCGTTCCAGGGCCTAAAGGAGTATCTGGCGGCAGTCCCTCTCCTTTCTGTCCCTGTCCAAGGAGAAACACTATTCATATATCTGGCGGTCTCGTCAACGGCAATAAGTTGCGCCATTGTTCGGCGGGAAGGCCAGGATGAACTCCCAGTATTCTACGCTGGCAGAGGTATGAACGGAGCGGAAACAAGGTATTCACCGTTGGAGCAGCTGGCCCTCGCACTTATCACTGCCGCCAGACGCCTCCGGCAATATTTCCAGGCTCACACGATCCACGTGTTAACCAATCAACCGCTGAGGCAGGTGATGCAGAGCCCTGAACACTCGGGGCGCCTCAGTAAGTGGGCGATTGAGCTCAGCGAATTTGACATAGAGTACAAGCCAAGAACCGCCATGAAGGGCCAGGCAGTAGCAGACTTCATCGCTGAACTTACTGAGCGTCAGCCGGAACCCAGTACCCAAACAAAGTCCGCAACAGAAACAGTAGCCAGTGCAGAGGCAACTCTCCCACAGGCCGATTGGAACCTGCACGTAGACGGCTCCGCCTGTGCCAAGGCCAGCGGCGCCGGAGTCATCTTAACCGGACCCGGGGGACTGAACGCAGAGTACGCGCTGAAATTCAACTTCAAAGCTTCAAACAATATGGCGGAGTACGAGGCACTCATCGCCGGTCTCCTCCTCGCCATCAACTCCGGAGCTGACAACGTCAATATATTCAGCGATTCCCAACTAGTCGTCAATCAGGTCAACGACAGCTTCCAAGCCAAGGACCAGCAGCTAGCAGCATATTTGGGGTACGTAAAAACGTTGCTAAAGAAGTTCAAATTTCACACAATCACACAAATCCCCAGGGAAAAGAACGCCAAGGCTGATTCACTGGCGAGGCTGGCAACCGCCCAACCGCATCAGAGTCCAGCGGACACAAGGGTGGAGTACCTTGACAGGCCAAGTATCACAAAGACCCTGGCGGAAATCTTCAACGTTCAGGTCAACCCCAGCTGGATGGAAGAGATTATTGCATATAAACGCAACGGAACGTTGCCAGAAGATAAGGTCCAGGCAAGACAGCTCCAGCGAAGAGCAACCCGCTACAACATCCAGCACGGCAAGCTCTACCGCCAGGGATTCACCCATCCTAACCTTCGCTGTCTAACCCTAGAGGAAGGAAGGGTTGTCCTAGCGGAAATCCATGGCGGGGAATGCGGAAACCACTCGGGCGCCAGATCCCTGGCCAACCGCACAATGCGACAAGGCTACTTCTGGCCCACACTTGGCGATGACTCCCGGCGGATTTCGAGGTCTTGCCACAAATACCAACAGTTTGCAGACCTCCCACATGCACCAGCGGAGCCACTGTCAATCATCGTGGGCCCATGGATTCATTCCACGTGGGGCCTTGACCTAATGGGAAAGTTCCAAACTGCCAAGGGTCAGTTCAAATACATCATTGTTGCCATTGATTACAACAGCAAGTGGATAGAGGCGGAGCCATTGACGGCAATAACTACCGCCAAGGTAATTCGCTTCCTTTGGAAGAATATCTACTGCCGCTACGGTGTCCCACACACAATCATCACAGACAACGGCACACAGTTCAACAATGACGAGCTCATCTCCTTCACCACCAACTTAGGCACCCGGTTGAGATTTGCATCTGTCGCCCACCCCCAGACCAACGGCCAGGTCGAAGCGGCGAACAAGATAATCAAAAAGCTGTTAAAAAAGAAGCTCGACAACGCCAAGGGTTTATGGGCGGAGAAGCTCCCAGAGGTCCTGTGGGCCATCCGAACAACTCCAACCTCCGCCACCGGAGAAACTCCTTTTGTATGATGTTCGGCACAGAGGCTGTCTTACCCATTGAAGTTACTCAACCTACCGCTAGAGTCGAAGGCTACTGCCCAGAGACCAAAAGCGCCGGCATCAACTTGGACAAGGACCTCCTAGAAGAGAGAAGACGCAAGGCCCATTTACACAATTTACAAAACAAACAACGGGTATCACGTTTCTACAACGCCAGAGTTAAGGCCCGGAACCTCCAGTTGGGGGACTCGGTCATGAAGGAAGTCATTCCGCCACCGACAAAACTCCGCCCAACTTGGGAAGGCCCGTACAAAATTGTGGAAGTCGTTAGCCCAGGCACCTTCTACTTAATGGACAAGGACGGCGTCACGACGCCCCGCCCTTGGAATACTGAACACCTTTGGTATTATTACAAATAGTCAGACCGCTACCCATGCGCATCTTGACTTAGCTAAATTTTTGTTCAAATATTTAGCTAAGGGAAGCTACCCAACGGGTACTACCCCACTTTTGTACACTGATCAGTCAGCCATCAATGAAACGAGGAATTATTCAAACCATTGTTACCAAGTCCAGCACTGAGGGCAACTGGCAACGCCAGCAATCGTTGGCGGACCCCGTCCGCTACGTGGTGCACTTGGACCAATCTTAATTCCTTTAATGTTCCATTGATCGACAAAAGAAAAATATAACTCAAAAACACCACATGGCAAACCAAGTCAGAAATTTATTTTACTCCCCAAAAAAATTCTTTACAAACTAATATGCCTCAGCAGCTACAAACAAAAAAGGAAAGCAGAAAAAAAAAATATGGTCTCAGATAGCTTCAGCGGTTGGCTTCGACTTCTGCTGCTTCAACAGGCGGCGGCGCGACCGATCGGCTCGCTTGATCGGACCCTCGAGCTGTCGGACTGGGGGTCTCTATGGTACCATCCGCCCGGGTGTGTGCCTCCAGAAATCCGGCACGTGACACCTCCGACGGGGTCTGCTGGGGAGTCTGCTGGGACCCTTCCGTCAGATGTGGGCCACTTTCCCCGCTGCCCGAATGAGTACCTGCAGCCGGGGCAGGCACGACTTCTGTCTCCACCGGGACACTCTCAGCC
This sequence comes from Rosa chinensis, assembly GCF_002994745.2. Taxonomy (NCBI): domain Eukaryota; kingdom Viridiplantae; phylum Streptophyta; class Magnoliopsida; order Rosales; family Rosaceae; genus Rosa; species Rosa chinensis. Next base: position 58,187,547 of record NC_037088.1, on the reverse strand, counting down.
GGCGGCACGTCAGGCTGTGACGCCTTTGCAAAGTCAATGGCGCCCTTCCGCTTCAACATGTCTATATTGGCCCGGGCCCCAGCCTTCGCCGCTTCGGTCAGTGTCTTCTTAAACTCCGCCGACTGCTTGAACGCTTCAACAGCAGCAGCCGCAGCGGTACTCCCCTCAGCGCTCAGGCGGGTAACCTCACCCCCCAGCCGCTTCATTTCGGCCATCCTGTCGGCGGACTCCCGCTGCACTATAATGAGTTTCTTATCTTTAGCGGCTATCCGCTCCTGCAGCAGCGCGATCTCCTGCTCCAACTTGGAGACACGTTCATTCCTCTCCAGGTCCCGCCGGATGGCCGCAGTAAGCTTGCCGCGGGCGTCCACATAGTCACACTCCGCCTTGACCAGTCCCCGCTCGACCTCCGCCAGTCTCTCCTTTGCCTCCGCCAACTCCCTCTGGAGACCTCCGATTTCTTCCCTGAGCTCTCCCTCAATCCGGGGCTGCTTCGACGCCGCCACGAACATGTCGTGTAATCCCGCCGATATTTGACCAAACGCCGAGCTGAAGGGCGATTGGTCAATTGCCGTCGGGCGCGATATGCCCGCCAGACCGCCGAACCCCAGCCGCTCGCACAGATGGAAGAGGAACTCCCGATCCCCTTCTGTCATAAATGGCGCATACTCGGCGAAAGAGTCTAGTTCACTGACGGCGGGCGCCTCTCCCTCCACCGCCGCAGTTTTCGAAGGAGCCTGTCGGGCTTTCTTCTGTCGGCGGGCCCCGACCACCTCCACCTCATCTCCCTCTTCCTCGTCAGGAGACTCAGCCGTCCGGCGCTTTCTCTCCAGCGCCCTCTGGCTCCCAGCGGCGGTCCTCGTCGTCCTCACTGGCGGTTCCTCCCTGGTCACAATGACTTCTTCCGCCGGTTGAACCACCTTCTGAGGACCACGCCTCTGGGCAGGCATCCGCTCCTTCTGTGGCCCGGCCGCAGCGCTTCCCCTCTGATCCCCGCCGGCCGTCTGGGTCCCCGCCTGCACTGTAGGCAGACCATCCTCACCAAGATGAGACTGGTGCGGCATCGGCATCACCACCGGAACCTCGGACTGGCTCAGCGCCAACGTCTCGGGGTTCACTGCAGTCTGTTGGGCTGCTAGCCCCTCGGCGTACATGGCCTCCAAAAAATTTTCTATCTCCGCCCGATCCATCGCCTTCTCAAATGCGTCGCGACTCGATTTGTTGCCCGGCGGAGTTTCTAAAAAAAAAAAAAAAAAAAACAACAGCCACCAGTCAGACACAATTCAAAAGTATAATACGAAACGACAAGGCAGACTCCTCACCAATGGAGCGTGTTAGTGGCAGGTCGACCAGCAACTCCCAACCAGTCAGCAGGCGGAAATCAAGCAAGTTTCGGTTCCGCCAGCAACCCCTGATCCTCGCCACGCGGCACTCCTCTTCGCGCGTTAGCGTGTACAGAAGTCCCGCTGCACAAAAAAAAAAAAAAAAAAACACGTCGTTAGTAGGAATACAGGTGCAAGCACGTGAGCACGCTAAATACTGTCAGCGGACACCGGACACCAACCTCGTATAGGTTGGAACTCAGACTTAATCCTAAATGTCGGCCCTTCTTCATTCGATCTGGCGTGGTACTCCCAACCGCCCGTAGCGACGCAGAAGGTCCCCCGCCAGTAGGACATTGAGTCCCTTAAATTCTCGATCAGCTTGGGCGCTCCCTGCCGGCGACTCAAATTCACTTGCCCTTTGCAGCCTTGGCGCTTCACGTACACTAACTCGTAGAAGTGAAGCACTTCCGCCACAGTAGGCCCCTCGCACCCGGATAACCGCCAGAGGGAATTCATGGCCAACATCAACCGCCACATATTGGGGCAAATCTGACCAAACGCAAGGCCAAATTCGCACACCAGGATTTGGAGGTTGGGCACCAGCGGGAATGTCAGTCCTTGACGGAATATCGCCTCGTGAACGGCAGCAAATCCCGCGGGGAGAATCGAGGCTTTCTCATCCGCTGTCGGCGGGCGCAGCTTCACCGACCCCGGCAACTGGAACGTCTGTTTCATCCGGTTAACGGCAGCGGCGGTCATCTGCCCACCTGCCTCGTCGACGGCGGTGCCATCTGAGAGAAACCACGCCGATTCAGCATTCTGCCCCGCTACTTCCTCTTCGCCAGCGGAGCAGCTAGCGGCACTATTGCTTGCCAAGCGCTCGTCGCGCCTACTTTTGGCAGCAGCGGCCTCACCCGCCTTAGAGCTCTCTGGACGCGAACCACGACCCATAGCTACGTCCCAGAGGATGGTCTGAAGAGGCTCAACTTCTAGCGGTTCTGGCAGTGAGGTTCTTGCATGGGCAGACGGACGCAACGAATCAATAAAAATCTTATCCGCCGCGCTGAACGACACGTCAGACCCGGAATCCTCACTGCTCGAAATCTCTATGACGTTAGCCATCCCAAACCCTAAAACCCACATCAGTTAGCACAAATACAGATCTAACCTACTCTCACATCAGATATAGCCAAAGGTATCAAGAACAAAACCTAGAAAACTCCAAAGTACAAACAGACGCACTCAACCCAGATTCGGCTACCTAAATCCTTAATCACCAAACGCTTAGCCAACCATAATCCAACCCCCCCCCCCCCCCCCCCCCCCAAAATCTCATTTTACACCTCAGAACACGCCAAAGCAAAACAGGAATCATCCAAGAAAAACAAAAACAACAAAACCCAGAAATAGCAGATCCAATGAAACAGGGAAAAGGGAATCCAGATACCAACCTCGGTGGTGAACCCTACGATACGATGGTGCACGGTAATCTTAGGGGGTGCGGTCGTCGTTTCTCCGGGAACGGTATCTCCAGGCTACGACAACCTCTTTCTTCAGTCTCGGACAAGCAGAGCAAGAAGAACACGACTGAGTTTGAAGCTTTTACCAAAGTGTCAAATCTCGCTGGGTTTCCCCCCCTTTTATGTCAACATCAGCACGTTCTCCGCCGTCCGCTGAAAAACGACGTCACACGACAGCCGTACACGTGTCCCACGTTTCCACTTACCCTCCGGATTAACCGAGGCGTCCCCTCGGTTACAAAATCTATAATTGCTATCATTTATGACAAGAAGACGGCCAGGCTTAAGAAGCAAGCCTCCGCACGCTAACCCTTTACGGGTTCGACACGTATCAGCAACCACCAGACGAAGCGTCTGGTGGAAATAACCACTGGGATGACTTCACCAACCGTCCGAAGTCTCCGCTGAGCGAAACCCCGCCAGCGGAACTTCTCCCTTGTCATTTTCAAGTGACGAAGTCTCCGCTGAGCGAAACCCCGCCAGCGGAACTTCCCCCTTGTCATCCTTCAAGTGACGAAGTCTCCGCTGAGCGAAACCCCGCCAGCGGAACTTCTCCCTTGTCATTTTCCAAATGACTAAGTCTCCGCTGAGCGAAACCCCGCCAGCGGAACTTCCCCCTTGTCATCCTCCAAGTGACGAAGTCTCCACTGAGCGAAACCCCGCCAGCGGAACTTCTCCCTTGTCATTTTCAAGTGACGAAGTCTCCGCTGAGCGAAACCCCGCCAGCGGAACTTCTCCCTTGTCATTTTCAAGTGATGAAGTCTCCGCTGAGCGAAACCCCGCCAGCGGAACTTCCCCCTTGTCATCCTCCAAGTGACGAAGTCTCCGCTGAGCGAAACCCCGCCAGCGGAACTTCCCCCTTGTCATCCTCCAAGTGACGAAGTCTCCGCTGAGCGAAACCCCGCCAGCGGAACTTCTCCCTTGTCATTTTCAAGTGACGAAGTCTCCGCTGAGCGAAACCCCGCCAGCGGAACTTCCCCCTTGTCATCCTCCAAGTGACGAAGTCTCCGCTGAGCGAAACCCCGCCAGCGGAACTTCTCCCTTGTCATTTTCCAAATGACTAAGTCTCCGCTGAGCGAAACCCCGCCAGCGGAACTTCCCCCTTGTCATCCTCCAAGTTGCGAAGTCTCCGCTGAGCGAAACCCCGCCAGCGGAACTTCTCCCTTGTCATCCTCCAAGTGGCGAAGTCTCTGCTGAGCGAAACCCCGCCAGCGGAACTTCTCCCTTGTCATTTTCCAGGAGGCAAAGTCCCCGCTGAGCAAAGCCCTGCCAGCGGAACTTCTCCTTTGATACCCCGCAAGCGGGGTGTCTTCCGCTATACAGCCAGGCACGTCTACCAGACGCTGCCTCCTGCTACATCCAGCGGGGGGATGTCCGCCAAACGGAAAATCCCGAGGCTACGCCTCACTCTGACAACGACCGCTACGCGGCGTTACCGTCAGACCGTCCCTACGGGACACGGGGACTAGTCAAACAGTCTACGACGGCCCTGATCAGGCACATTGACCCCCGTCATTTGGGTGCTAAACATTGGGCTCGCTACCCAACACCCTCTGCTCCGTGCAGCTCCCCCTCATCAAACAATTTACCGACCATCCGGAGGTCTATCTTCGCCGGGGAGTGGGGGACTCCCTGGGGGGCCCAGCAGGGGCCCACCCGAAAGGGTATAAAGCGTTTGCTCAGTAAAACCAACGGTTGACAACGCACTGACGCTAATTATGCTCTTGCAAGTCTAGCGGAGGAAAACGCTTCAAACCGCCGAACAACTCCCCAACCAAGATTGCCCTCCTTGACTGGGGACTTGGGGGACTTGTACATACATGTACATTTGCAAGCATAATCAGCTATAATGAGTCATGCTCATTGTACCGACAAAGGTACTAATTCCAACTAAAGGAATGACATGCAGACACGCCGCCAGACGGGTTACAACCTCAGCATCGGATCACCTCCAGATCACCACGCGCCGCGCCGCCACGCGCCGCGCCAAGATGGCATCAGAAGCTTCTGAAACTGGGAACTGAAGCATATCAGTCCCACACCGAAAACAAAGAGAAGATCAACCTCTTCCTCACCTATAAAAGGTTCTCTCCTCTCTCCTCATTATTTACGCATTCAATACTCACCTACTGTCACTTTGTCAACATAAATACATTGACTAACTTAGGCATCGGAGAGTTGAAGACCGCCCAGCGCGGTCTCCCTCTGACGCCCGTTGTATTTTACTTGACAGGTAACGGGAACTACAATATTAGCACAAGTATCGATCCGCCCACCGGATCAGCGTTAACTAAGGTCCGGCTACCGCCAGACTTTTAGACATTAACATGCACCAAAATGGATTGTGCAAAGGTAATCTTTTATCCACAAAAGAAGTACATCTAATATTACTTTTTTTCTTTCAACTTGGGTCTTTTGAGGAGGGGCTGGCGTAGCATATATTGAAGATTGGAGGGAACTAAGAGGTTCTCGTCTCACAGATTCCTCCAAAGCTTGGACCATATTTTCAGCCGACTCAGCAAATGATGCCAGCTCTTGCTTCTGTAACCTGCATTTAAAGATGGAATTTTCATTGTCAAAATTAGCAACTTACAACATTGAAACCAACAGTAGCCAAAACAAGGAAAACCAGATCAAACAACAGGAATAAAGGTTTAATGTTTCTCTCTATATAAGATGGTCCTTGCTAGTCGGCATGTGGGTCCCACAAAATGTGCACGTGGCTTATGAGTAAATAGAACCAAACAGACTCAGGAAATGACACGTGGCGGCATACAAAAAGTCTGGCGGCAATAAATAAATTTGTTCCAACTTAATCAGCTGATATTAAGGCGGATCAATTAAATTAAATCAATTGATTCCAAGTCAAATCAAGTATTAAATTTCGTCCGCTGATTAGATGTCAATTTATTAAATTGATAACCAAGATGAAAATCAGCCATCAAATTAATTGGCTAATTCCTTAATAGTAGTGATTAAATCAATTAATTAAAGCTGATTGATTTGATTATACTATTAATGAAATACAATTAAAATCAGCCATCAAATTAATTGGATAATTCCTTAATAATCGTGATTAAATCAGTTAATTAGGGCTGATTGATTTGATTATGTTATTAAGGAAAATACAATTAATTACGTGTCATTAAGGCATTCCAAATGAAGAGAGACGCCGACACTATAAATACTCCCTCTCAACTCGAGAGAAGGACTTCAGCCAAAAATAGAGAAGAAGACACTCTCAAAATTTCTGAAGACTCCCAAGCTTGTGTGAAGAACCATCAAGCTGCCAAATAGCCAGTTCCTCACCAACCTCAAGTTAAAACGTTCGTCACATGTCAACTCTCGTGACCATTGTCCAACTCAAGATCAAGCGTCAAGCCCTTGAGTGAAATTCATCGTCGGAGATCGAATCAGAGGATTACCAAAGATTGTAACCCACACTTAAATTGATAAAATATATTATTTTTTGTACACGTGTGTATATCTTGTTTGTTTTCAGATTTTCGTGTTTACAAATTGGCACGCCTAGTGGGACCTCTTTGCCTCTCATCTCCTTCTCCGTAAGACGATTCCAAACAAATCCGTTAGAGAAATGGCTTCCAAGAACACTCAAGTCATCCCGAAGAACAAGTCCAAGACAACGACCTCAAAATCGAGCAGCAACTCATCGGGTCACATCACTCGAAGCATGGCAAAGGGTCAGCCTACAACATTTGTGGCTTTGCCTTCTAAGCCTCGCCAACCAATCATCACCGTGGAAAGTTTGGGGGCAGCGAAGCATGTCCCTCGAAGTGAAGAGAGACAAGCTCCAAATACAAAATCAAGGGAGCGATCGTTCTCACCTGCCTCTGATGACAATTCAAGCACCGGATCATACCATGGAAGTCCTGATCCTGAAGAAAATAACACTTCTGGGGTGCGATCAAACAGTGCGTCTCACCTCTCAGCAATGCAAGTCATGATGACTGGGGCAACCATGCTCGAAGAGCAGGTAGCTAATCTGATGGAGGCGGTTCAAAAACTCACTAATACCGTCGAGGAAAAAGATATGTAGATTGCTCAACTTTGGAGCAGGCTCGAGAAACAAAATGATGAGGATTCTGCTAGGATTCCATACAAGAATACAAAGAGAAACAATAAGAAACTTCAAAGACAAATGACAAAAACAGTGAAAGTCCACTTGGTCCTTTGTCCGTCCAGCAACTGCAAGACATGATCAACAACTCCATTAGAGCTCAATATAGAGGTACCTTTCGTGATTCTCTCACATATTCCAAGCCATACACAAAAAGAGTGGATAGCTTGAGGATGCCATATGGGTACCAACCGCCCAAGTTTCAACAATTCGAGGGGAAGGGTAATCCAAAACAACATATTGCTCATTTTGTCGAGGCTTGCAACAATGCAGGAACGGAAGGAGATCATCTTGTTAAGCAGTTTGTACGTTCATTAAAAGGCAACGCCTTCGAATGGTACACTGATCTAGAACCTGAGTCAATCGACAGTTGGGATCAGATGGAGCGTGAGTTCCTAAATCGTTTCTATAGCACGAGATGCACGGTGAGCATGATGGAACTTACTGGCGCCAAGAAATGGAACGATGAACGCGCAATTGATTACATCAATAGGTGGCGTTCATTGAGTCTCGATTGCAAGGATCGATTGTCAGAAGTATCTGCAGTGGAAATGTGCATCCAAGGTATGCACTTTGATTTGCTATACATTCTACAGGGAATCAAGCCCCGTACGTTTGAAGAATTGGCTATGCGAGCACACGACATGGAGTTGAGTATAGCTAGCCACAAAGGGAAGAATGAGTCAATTGTTGACCAAAGGAAAGACAAGGTCTTCGGAAGCAAGATTGATAAGGCACCGAAGAAATCTGCAAAAGAATCGATGACCGTCAACATTACCCTAGTCAAAATCTCGACACGAGATAAGGAGGTTAAGAAAGCTGAGCCAACTCGCACCTACGACTGAACAAAGCATTCGTTGAAGGAATGGCAACAAAAGACATATCCTTTCCCAGATTCTGACGTGGCAGGCATGTTGGAAGATCTACTTGAGAAGAAGGTGATAAAGCTCCCAAAATGCAAGCGGCCCGAGGAAATGCATCGTGTTAAGGATCCGAAATACTATAAGTACCATCGGCTCGTTAGTCACCCAATGGAGAAATGCTTTGTTCTGAAAGATTTAATAATGAATCTCGCCAAGCAAGGAAGGATCGAGCTGAATGTTGACGATGTTGCTGAGGTAAACTGCACTACCATCGTGTTTGGTTCATTCGAGCCTGCCCCGTTGCCTCCTCTTCCAATGAAAGCACCATACCAGCTTTCGAGAAAACCATGCAAAAATTCAAAGTTGGAGGAAGTCAAGCCAATCCAGAAAGCAAGTCTCGCACCTATTGCGACTCCTAAAGTTGACTCAGTTGTCAATAACAAGGGATGGATACTTGTCACTCGAAGGAGGGCACGCCAAAGCCCGTCGCCAAGTTTACCTATAACTCAAGCAAAGTGCAAGCAATCACAAGAAAGTCGTTGGTGTCTCGAGAAAGGAGGGACAAGATTTGTCAAAGAAAGGGGCAATCCTTGTGTTCGAAGACCCCATGGTGTGGCTTCGTCAAAAACAACCTTTCCCAAGAAAGGCAACAAACAAGAAAAGGTGAGAGCTGCTCACATGACAACAAGCAATGAATTTGGTTCGAAGGATTCTGCCAAGGGTGAGTCAAGCACGGTCAATACGAACCAAACATCAAAGGAGAACGAGGTGTTGACGCAAGACCTACCACTGCACTTTAGCATCTCTGATCTACTACAATTTCCGAAATCGACAAGATGTGCTTTGGTACAGGTGTTGATCGACATGGGCAAGAACTCCACAGACATTAACAAGGTGAAACCGAAGGAATGCGTCACGTGTGTTGCAGATTGTTATGCCATCCACTTTACGGATGAAGACCTTCAGTTAAGCTCTAAGCCGCATAATAGACCTCTCTTTGTGTCAGGGTATGTGCGAGATCAAAAGATAAACCACATGCTTATAGACGGAGGGTCCGCTGTAAACATCATGCCAAGATCAACTATGAAGCAGCTTGGCATCAACATGGAGGAGTTGTCCCGAACCCGTCTCATGATTCAAGGCTTCAACCAAGGGGGGCAAAGAGCCATCGGCATGATCAAAGTAGATATGACAATTGGAGAAATGAAGTCGAACACTTTGTTCCACGTGATCGATGCAAAGACCTCCTACAATTTGTTGTTTGGACGACCGTGGGTTCACGAAAATGGTGTCGTCCCCTCCACTATTCATCAATGCTTCAAGTTCTACGATGGCAGAGTAAAAACGGTAACAGGTGATACTAAACCATTCACTGAAGCTGAATCTTACTTTGCGGATTCCAAGTTCTACGTGGATGATGAAACAGTAAAGGAAGTTCTCCCAGTTGGAGTACCCTTTACAGGGAAAAGTGCAGAAGTGCATAATAAGGAGGTGGAATCTAGCATGGCAAGAAGTTGCAATGAGGAACCCATTGGAAACAAATGGGGCAGCTTCAAAGAACAAAGTCAATTCCTCTGCTCCAGGCCTTCATTATGTGCCAAAGTCTAGGCGAAAATAAGGGGAATCTTCTTTTGTAGAAGCAAATGAGCAAGAATGTCCGCGAAAGCTAGATGAGAAGGACGTAGAATTGCTAAAAGAAACATCAACCATACCGTTGACGAAGTTGAGCAACGCAACTCCCACCAAGCAGCCGCTAAAGGGGTTTATCAAAACGATTCAAGGCAAGACAGAGCACGGGACACTTCCTGACAAAAGGACAAAGGAAGGATTCGACCCTAACGCTTACAAGCTGCTAGCAAAGGCTGGATATGACTTTGGTTTGTCAAGTAAGGAAGGTGGCCAAGTCATCCCTGCTAAAAAGGTACATGAGCTTAATGAATCTCAAAGGAGGTTGAGAAAGCAAGGATGCACAGCTGACCCAGTTAAAGCAGGTCTTGGTTTTGTACCAGGCAAACCAGTCAAAATATCAGGAAGAAGAAAAGTTGCGAAGGCAACACGCAACACATTAGTGTTGAAGTAATAGAAGAAGAGACTCTGGAATCTAAATCTGCCTCTCGTGTTTCGGCATTTGACCTCATTCATCCTAATTCTCAAGCTTCCAAATAGCTGGTTCCTCACCAACCTCAAGTCAAAACGTTCGTCACTTGTCAACTCTCGTGATTATCGTACCGCTCAAGATCAATCGTCAAGCCCTTGAGTGAAATTCATCGTTGGAGATAGAATCAGAGGATTACCAAAGATTGTAACCCGCACTTAAATTAATAAAATTATTATTTGTTGTACACGTGTCTGCATTTTGTTTGCTTTCAGATTTCTGTATATACAATATAATCTGTAACAAAAATTAAGAAGAACAGACCATCTTATATAGAGAGAAACATTAAACCTTTATTCCTGTTATTTGATATGGTTTTCCTTGTTTTGGCTACCGTTGGTTTCAATGTTGTAAGTTGCTAATTTTGACAATGAAAACTCCATCTCTGAATACAGGTTACCGAAGCAAGAGCTGGCATCATTTGCTGAGTCGGCTGAAAATATGGTCCAAGCTTTGGAGGAGTCTGTGAGACGAGAACCTCTTAGTTCCCTCCAATCTTCAACAGATGCTACGCCAGCCCCTCCTCAAAAGACCCAAGTTGAAAGAAAAAAAGTAGTATTAGATGTACTTCTTTTGTGGATAAAAGATTACCTTTGCACAATCCATTTTGGTGCATGATGTGGATCATAACAATTTCTTCTATATATTGATCAGTTACTGTTAATTTGGTCAATTTCTTCTCATGTTTTCGGCATGTCATGTGAAAGCAAACATATCTTTTTATGTTGTACGTACACAATGTTCACAACAGCCATACAATAAAAACTGTTGTGTGAGAGTAATACAGATCACAGATGTTATCAATGTTTTAGTTGTGTGAATAACAGTCACACAATGGTTATTAGAAAAAAAATGACTTCTGAATCACAATCACACAACGGATGAGTGACGACGGCCGAGTGACGTTCACACGACAGTTAATGATGTCGACAAGCTATCGACAGCCTGTCAACAAGGATGCTAAGTTCTTCAGACGACGGTTCTCTAAATCATATTTCATCAGACGGCAGCGAGATATACGACAGTCAGCTCCGCATTAGACGACAGTTTTTAGCCGTCGTCTGATTCAATTTTTGTACTAGTGATAACAGTTATACAAAGCTATATGTAATCAAAAAGGAAAAACGAAGACATGACAAAGATTGGTATTATAATGAAAAATGAAGACAGCAGCGTCCCGTTGCACGGCGAACCTATCAGTCTATCAATCAACTTCTAGTTTTGATATGAATTAAAAGGCAAGAGGAAAAAACAAAGAATATATAACAAAACAGCAAATGTAGAATTCTTTCATCCTGTTAGTTGCTTTTCTGAACTGTATCAGTAGCATTTACAAACTACATTAGTAACTTTGAATGTACAAATCAGCTAAAACCTGCATTAGTTAACAGAGATAGCTATGAGCAATCAACTTGCACAATAGTTTCATTGTACAATCAACTTTCAACAAAAACACATGATTGATACAATGATGAAATCACAACAGCTACTCATGATTTAACAGCTAATTTAACTATAAGCTACGCATGATTTAGGTTTAGCAAAAAAAAATGAAATCACATTGATGAAATTTGAAATTCAAATCAAGCTAAACAGATTGTAGAGCGAGAAGGCTGAGATTGAATCAAAATAAAAACGAAATTACAGTGATGAAAACCGAAGTAAAAATGAAGCTAAACAGAGTGCAGAGATATGGAATTAAACCTCAATGATCGATTAGAGACTGTTGCGAACTAGAGGGAGAGCTTCATCTTCGTTTGCAAGCTAGAGAGAGATTCATGGTTTGCTACAGAGAGAAAGAATTCATGAGTGAGCTAGAGAGAGAAAGCTTCGTCTTCCTGAGCGAGATAGAGAGAGAGCGCTTCACGGTTTGCTAGAGAGAGAAAGAGTTTTAGAGAGAGAGAGAGACTGAGAGTTACTGAATCTGAAACATAAATTTAAATAATAGATATGTGAGGGTAAAATAGGTATAGCATAAAAAGGAGCTGATGGTTTTGGGCCCTAAAGTGGCCTTATGTGTACAAAACAATTTAGGTGGCCTTATGAGTCATATAAGTCTCAAAGTGACACTTCTTTGTAATTTTCTATAGAAATTAAGGTTGGGCATCACAGTCTTATGAAACAAACACAACCTGAAGGATTATTTCATGTTGCAATCCAAGCTTCAAGTTATTTTTTATGTTAGTATTACACATTTATATGGTTGTTGCCCATGTTGAACTACTTTCATATATACATTTTTTTTTTCCCGGGTAAGCGATGTAATGGCTAGATCATGCCAATCGAATGCCGAAATTTTATTTAAATAATGAAAGAGTAAAAAAGATATCTGAGAGACTAGGTTAGAACCAAACACGAGATATCCGTTTTTTTCTAAGGGTCTTTGACCCAAAGCATCAAAATAAGCCAAAGTTATCCCACTTACCCCAGCAACAAATTTTTGTTCTCATCTACCCAATTTAACACCAAATGACCATTTTGCCCTTAATCTAATTAAGAAATTACATCATCCCATTGTCTATCTCTCTCATTCCATTCGGCAGATCGATCTGTCTCCTCTCTCTCTCTCTCATTCTCATCGAGCTCGTACAGCTTCTGCGAGTCTGCAATGCGAGCCGGCAAGCTCCCCTCAAGTTGTTCTTGTAAAGATTTAGGCCTTCCAGCTCCAGCCGAGTCAACTCGTCGGGAATCAGCCCCGTCAACCGGTTCATGGACGAGTCAAGTAGCCAGAGCTGTTTCAACTTCTCTCTCTCTCTCTCTGCTGTCGCAGTACATCCTGAGCCGCCTCAGCTCCGCCGAGAAGGTCGGGGAGTTTCTCACGGACATCCGGCTCGTGTCGCCGAGTGTGGTGGTGTCCGGAGCTTGAGCGACGTCGTTCAGGAGGAACTTCGGTCCGTGCTCGAGTTCGTCGATAGCGAGGGGCTGGACGCGGTGGTGCCGGGCTCCGAGATGGTGAGGAAGATCGAGCTGTTTCTGTTGAGGCCGAAGATTAGGCCTTGTCTTCTATGTCTCTGTCTCTCTCTTCAGTGGAGTTGTTGATTTAAAAAAGTTTTTTGGTTTTTTGTTTTGTTTTGTTTTTTGTTTTGGTTTGTGTAAAATAGGGGCAGAAGGCCCAGAAAGAAAGAAAAACCAATGAAAAAAGAAAGAAAAAAAAAATTATTGGTGGGCAATACAAGGCTATTGGGGGGGGGGGGGGGGGTGCAATAGAGGTCTGTTAAATGTCTATTTGGAGGCAATGGACATCTATTTGGAGGCAATAAATGTTTTGAATTGATATAATTTTCTCTCTTTTTTACCTTAAATCAAACGTCTATTGGGGGCAATACATGGCTAATAGTCGTCTATTGGGGGGCAATAGACGTCTATTGGGGGCAAAAAAAACATTTCCGGTGAGATTTTCAGCAAATTCCGGTGGCCAATGGCCAGTGACAGGAATCCGGCAACCGGTGACTGGATTCCGGAGAAAGTTGGCAGGATTCCGGCGGCCGGTGACAGGATTCCGGCGGCCGGTGACTGGGCTTCGGCAAAGTCTCTTATGGTTTCTCTCTCTTCCATTTCTCTCTCTCTCTCTCTCTCTCTCTAAATTTCAAAGGCGTGAGGGTAAAATGGTATTAAAAAAAATTAAAAACAACAAAAAAATCTTAATGGGGTATTAGGGAAGACCTCCTTTGAGTGTTTTGGGTAAAAGGAAATTAAAAAAACTTAATGGGGTAAGTGGGAAAAAAATCTCTAAAAATGAGGTAAATAGACAAAAACCCTTTTTCTAATATTGTCTCATCTAAGTCTATCCTAAGGGCTTTAGACAAATCCATCTTCCAAGCAATTATACCACTCATCTATTTTATTTTGATCTAGCATTCGAACTCTTCCATACAAGAACTTGTTGAACAATGAAAATAATGTCCATTATGTGCTTCCCTGAAATAGAGTCAACTTGATTTGGATTCGCAAGCTTGTTCATCAAGGCACATATGCATGTCTTCATGGCCATTATGCCCAATGCACTCAGAAAAAGACCACCCTAGTACCTCGAGTTTTCAATGGGCCAATGCCAAACAGAGCATGTTTTGGTCTTTGGGCTAGATCATACCGCATGTCGTAATTTTGTTTAATAATGAAAAGAGTATAAGAGATATTTGGGAGAAGAAGTAGTGTGAATGGTAGGGACAAGTTTTAAATGTTTAAGCGAAGTTCTTCTGTAATAGTTACAGTTTTGCACGTTCAAAACCCGTCAAAATCTTAAATCAATTTACCTCATTTTGCATTACTTTTATTCATTAAAAATTACTTTCAATGGTATCAATTCTATTCATCAAAAGATATAAACCACGAACTCTAAATATTGGTATAAGTTTCTATATAATCACATCTTTCCTAGTGTACATACGTGTACATTTGCAAGCATAATTAGCTATAATGGGCCATGCTCATTGTACCGCCAAAGGTACTAATTCCAACCAAAGGAATGACATGCGAACACACTGCCAGGCGGGCTACAGCCTCGGCGTCGGACCGCCTCCAGATCGCCACCGACGCGCCGCCACGCGCCGCGCCAAGTTAAGCATCAGAAGCTTCTGAAACTAAGAACTGAAGCATATCAGTCCCACATCGAAAACAAAGACAAGATCAGTCTCTTCCTCACCTATAAAAGGTTCTCTCCTCTCTCCTCATTAAACACGCATTCAATACTTACCTACGGTTATTTTGTCAACATAAATACATTGACTAACTTAGGCATCGGAGAGTTGAAGACCGCCCAGCGCGGTCTCCCTCTGACGCCCGTTGTATTTTACTTGACAGGTAACGGGAATCACAACATAAATACAAGTATCGATCCGCCCACCGGATCAGCGTTAACTAAGGTTTGGCCACCGCTAGACTTTTAGACATTAACATTGGCGCCGTCTGTGGGAATCCTTGAACTAAAGGTCATCCCGCTACAATCATCATGACTAACGACAGCGGGGGAAACGCTGAAGAGCAGGCGGAGCTCCCCGCCATTCCCCAGCCCTCCGACCCCGCGATCGGCGTTAACCGCGCACTATTCACAACCCCGGCCAATCCCGGTGGTGAGGCAAACCCAGGCAGCAGCCGCCCGTCAGGCCAGGATCTCGTCACCATGTACGAGATAGCACTGGCGGATCTTCATAAGGCAAACAGGGAGCGTGAGGAGGAGCGTAGAGAGAAGGCCGAAGCCCAAAAACAGGTGGCTGCGCTCATGACACGTTTTGAGGAACTAAAAAACACTTTGGCGGCCACCGACCGCCCGGCACAGAGCGAACAGTCACGCAGTACCAGGCGTAGTCGACCCAGCGCCGGCACGGCAGCGCCAGGGCCAGTCATACAAACGCACGTACCGCTGAACCCACCAGGGTTGTCAGGAATGGGACCACCGCCCATACCCCAACTAATGTTAGAACAAACGGCGGAATCCCTTCCGCACGCCAACAGCTTGAATGTCAGGGCAAGGACTGAGGATGATCCGCCCATACCTAGGCGCAAGCCAACTCGGCGGGGGAGTCAGGCCGATTCCGCCGGCGATACAACCGCCCAGTTATTGGAAAGGATGCACCAACTGGAGCAGAGGTTAATCCGGGCGGAGACGGGCGTCCCGACATCAACTCGGAACCCGCTGTTCACTTCCAGACCCGGCCCCTTTTCCGCCGCGATCCTGCAGGCCGTCAGGCCAACATATGCAAAGACCCCAAAAATGTCGCCATATGGCGGAATGACCGATCCCTTTGTCCACATGGACACCTTCAAGAAGGTCACCAACAACAAGGGATTCGACGACGCCACCCTGTGCCATCTGTTCAGCGAAACATTGGACGGCGAAGCAATGAACTGGTTTTTTGAATGTCCGCCAGGATCGGTTGGCTCATTCCATGCACTGTCGCATGCTTTCCTCTCCCGCTTCATCCTATTGTCTGCCGGACATCACAACACAAGTCAGCTGTTCAGCGTCAAACAGGGGGAGGACGAGTCACTGAAGGCCTTTGTCACAAGATGGCGAGCGGCAACATCTCAGTGCCGCGACCTGGACAAAACTATGGCGTCGGCAGCCTTCAGGAAGGGACTCCTCAAGGGACCGTTCCTCTATCACCTCAATTACAACCATCCCAATGCAACGTACGACCACGTCATGAGTGAGGCGGTCATTCACGCCCAGGCGGAATTCATCACATATGGAGAAACACCACCACCAGCAACGCCAGCAAAATCAGCACAACCATCTTCCAATCACCAGGAAGCCGCTGATAAACCCCCCTCAGCTCCGCCAGTTGACAAGAAAAGAGAGTGGCAGCAGGGCGGCCACCAAACCAAGCGGCAGAAGGGACAGCATTTTTATAAGGGAAACCGCCCAACTCATGACAACAACAACAAGCAGACAGAGTCCTCACAGCGGTATGCAGTTTTCACGGTCCTAACGGCCTCATATGAAGATATCTATAATCAGTGCAAGGATCAGATCCCACCGCCACCCCCTCCAAAGTACCCAAAAACGGGCAAACCCAGGAACACCGGCAAGTGGTGCAAATACCACGCGGACAGCGGCCACAATACAAACAGCTGTAACGCCCTCAAAACAGCCATTGAGACTTTATACCGTGACGGCAAGTTGGAGCAGTTCAAGGTACGCCAACCACCGCCAGTGATTGCCAACGTAGAAACCTTGGGCCGCATCAACACCATCGATGGCGGTGCTCCAATCACCAGCATGTCTCACAGGGCAAGAAAGCGCTATGCACGCGCTAACCACCCAAAGGAGGTTTGCAACATCCGCTATGAAAGATCCGCTAAACTCCCGAAGTCAGGATGGGAACCTATCACCTTTTCAGAGGAGGAGGAGCGCGGAGTACATTTACCCCATGACGACCCATTCTTAGTCGATGCCATTCTTGGCAAATTCTCGGTGGGGAGAATCTTGGTAGATAGCGGATCCGCTGTCAACGTCATCTTCAGTGGCTGCTACGACCACCTCAAGCGGAACAAGAAACTACTCCAGGATCATGAGCCACTGCTCAGCTTCTCCGGAGACATCACACAACCACTAGGGTCGGATTACATGCGACTAGTTATTGGCACTAGTCCCTGTATGGCGGAGGTGCACACGGAATTCATTATCGTCGACTGTCCCAGTTCGTACAACGCCATCATTGGTCGACCAGCGCTTAATAAGCTCAAGTGCATCATTGCCGGATACATGCTTCTCATGAAGTTCCCCACGCCCAATGGCACAGGCTGTGTGAGGGGAAGCCAACAGCTGGCACGAGAATGCTATTCAACATCTGTAGCGCGGTCAACGCGCCGCCATGAAATCCTGGCAGTGGGTAATGACCCACCACCACCGAATATCTTTGAGGATCCTAGAGATGAAGAGAAGAAATATGTAATGAAGGAGCCGGTCAACCCGGACACGTCACTGAAGGCTGTCTGCATCTCAGACGAGCATCCTGAGAGGACAGTCCGCATAGGCTCCCAGCTAGACCCAGAAGTGGAGGCAGAACTCACTCAGTTCTTACGTGACAACGCCACCGTCTTTGCATGGTCCTATGCAGACATGCCTGGCATCTCCACTGAAATAATCACCCATAAACTGACCATCAAACCCTCTTTCTATCCTATCAAGCAGAAGCGGAGGGCCTTTGATGAGGAAAAATACCGGGCAATCGGACAGGAGGTCGCCAAACTACGGGACATTGGATTCATCCGCCAGGTCATCTACCCCCAATGGATCTCAAATCTGGTAATGGTGAAGAAGCCCAGCGGCAAGTGGCGGATGTGCGTCGACTTCAAAAACCTAAACAAGGCATGCCCAAAAGATAGTTTCCCGCTACCTCGTATCGATCAGCTGGTCGATGCAACCGCCGGACACGAACTCCTCAGCATGATGGATGCTTTCTCTGGATACAATCAGATCAAAATGCACCCCAGCGACCAAGAATGCACCACCTTCACCACCGACAAAGGCCTTTACTGCTACAATGTCATGCCTTTTGGTCTGAAGAACGCCGGTGCAACTTATCAGCGGTTGATGAACGCAATGTTCGCTGAGCATCTGGGAAAAATCATCGAGGTCTATGTGGACGACATGCTAGTCAAGAGCATAAAGGCCAGCGGACATGTGGCAAACCTCAGGATCATAGTAACCATCCTCCTGGCCTATGGTATGCGCCTCAACCCAGAAAAATGTTTCTTTGCAGTCACCGCCAGCAAATTTCTGGGTTACATCGTCAGCGAGCGAGGTATCGAGGCTAACCCAGACAAGGTACAGGCCATCCTTGACCTGTCGGACCCGAAGTATAAAGTAGACGTCCAGTGTCTCCAGGGCAAGTTAACCGCCCTTTCTCGATTCATCTCTCGACTTACTGACAAGTGCGCCCCATTCTTCAAACTCCTCAAAACAACTCACAAGAAGGTCATTGACTGGAACCCAGAATGTCAGGCGGCGTTCCAAGGTCTAAAGGAGTATTTGGCGGCAGTCCCTCTCCTTTCTGTCCCTGTCCAAGGAGAGACACTATTCATATATCTGGCGGTCTCGGCAACGGCAATAAGTTGCGCCATTGTTCGGCGGGAGGGTCAGGATGAACTCCCAGTATTCTACGCCGGCAGAGGTATGAACGGAGCAGAAACAAGGTATCCACCGTTGGAACAGCTGGCGCTTGCACTTATCGTTGCCGCCAGACGCCTTCGGCAGTATTTCCAGGCCCACACGATCCATGTGTTGACCAATCAACCGCTGAGACAGGTGATGCAAAACCCTGAACACTCAGGGCGACTCAGCAAGTGGGCGATTGAGCTCAGCGAATTTGACATCGAGTACAAGCCAAGAACCGCCATGAAGGGCCAGGCAGTAGCAGACTTCATCGCTGAACTTACTGAGCGTCAGCCAGAACCCAGTACTCAAGCACAGCCCGGAACAGAAATGGTAACCGGTACAGGGGTACTTACCCCACAGTCAGGATGGGACCTACATGTGGACGGCTCCGCCTGCGCCAAGGCCAGCGGCGCCGGGGTCATCTTAACCGGACCCGGGGGACTGAAGGCAGAATATGCGTTGAAATTCAACTTCAAAGCTTCAAACAATATGGCGGAGTACGAGGCGCTCATCGCCGGCCTACTCCTCGCCATTGACTCAGGAGCTGACAGCGTCAACATATTCAGCGACTCCCAACTAGTCGTCAACCAGGTCAACGACAGCTTCCAAGCCAAGGACCAGCAGCTAGCGGCGTATCTGGGGTACGTCAAAACGTTGCTAAAAAAGTTCAAGTTTCACACAATCACACAAATCCCCAGGGAAAAGAACGCTAAGGCTGATTCCCTGGCGAGACTGGCAACCGCCCAACCACATCAGAGTCCGGCGGACACAAGGGTGGAGTATCTTAACAAACCAAGCATCACAAAGACTCTGGCGGAAATCTTCAACATTCAGATCGACCCCAGCTGGATGGACGAGATCATCGCATACAAGCGCAGCGGAACATTGCCAGAAGATAAGGTCCAGGCAAGGCAGCTCCAACGAAGAGCAACCCGCTACAACATCCAGCACGGCAAACTCTACCGCCAGGGATTCACCCATCCAAACCTCCGCTGTCTAACCCCAGAGGAGGGAAGGGTTGTCCTGACTGAAATCCATAGCGGAGAATGCGGAAACCACTCGGGCGCCAGATCCCTGGCCAACCGCACAATGCGACAAGGGTACTTCTGGCCCACACTTGGCGATGACGCCCGGCGGATTTCGAGGTCTTGCCACAAATGCCAGCAATTCGCAGATCTCCCACACGCACCAGCAGAGCCACTGTCAATCATCGTGGGCCCATGGATTCATTCTACGTGGGGCCTTGATCTGATGGGCAAATTCCAAACTGCCAAGGGCCAGTTCAAATACATCATTGTTGCCATCGATTACAACAGCAAGTGGATAGAGGCAGAGCCACTGACGGCAATAACTACCGCCAAGGTAATTCACTTCCTTTGGAAGAATATCTATTGCCGCTACGGTGTCCCGCACACAATCATCACAGATAACGGCACACAGTTCAACAATGACGAGCTCATCTCCTTCACCATCAACTTGGGCACCAAGCTGAGGTTTGCATCTGTCGCCCACCCCCAGACCAACGGCCAGGTCGAAGCGGCAAACAAGATAATCAAAAAATTGTTAAAAAAGAAGCTCGACGACGCCAAGGGTTTATGGGCGGAGAAACTCCCAGAAGTCCTGTGGGCCATCCGAACAACTCCAACCTCCGCCACCGGAGAAACTCCTTTTTGTATGATGTTCGGCACAGAGGCTGTCTTACCCATTGAAGTTACCCAACCTACCGCTAGAGTCGAAGGCTACTGCCCAGAGACCAACAGCGCCGGCGTCAATTTGGACAGGGACCTCCTAGAAGAGAGAAGACTCGAGGCCCATTTACACAATCTGCAAAACAAGCAACGGGTATCACGTTTTTACAACGCCAGAGTCAGGGCCCGGAACCTCCAACTGGGGGACTTGGTCATGAAAGAAGTCATTCCGCCACCGACAAAACTCCGCCCAACATGGGAAGGCCCATACAAAATTGTGGAAGTCGTTAGCCCAGGCACCTTCTACTTAATGGACAAGGACGGCGTCACAACGCCCCGCCCTTGGAATACTGAACACCTTCGGTATTATTACAAATAGTCAAACCGCTACCCATGCGCATCTTGACTTAGCTAAATTTTTTTGTTCGAATGTTTAGCTAAGGGAAGCTACCCAACGGGTACTACCCCACTTTTGTACGCTGATCAGTTAGCCATCAATGAAACGAGGAATTATTCAGACCATTGGTACCAAGTCTAGCACCGAGGGCAACTGGCAACGCCAGCAATCGTCGGCGGACTCCGTCCGCTACGCGGTGCACTTGGACCAATCTTAATTCCTTTAATGTTCCATTGATCGACAAAAGAAAATATAACTCAATAGTACTACACACACATCATGGCAAACCAAGTCAGAAATGTACTTCATTTCACAAAATTCGGTACAAGCTAGTATGCCTCAGCGGCTACACAAAAAAAAAATATATAACTTCGGAGATCTCAGATAGGTTCAGCGATTGGCTTCGGCCTCTGCTGCTTCGACGGCTGGCGGCGCGACCGATCGGCTCGCTTGATCGGACCCTCGGGCTGTCGGACTGGGAGTCTCTAGGGTGCCGTCGGCTCGGGTGTGTGCCTCCAGAAACCCGGCACGTGACACCTCCGACGGGGTCTGCTGGGGGGTTTGCTGGGACCCTTCCGTCGGATGCGGGCCACTTTCCCCGCTGCCTGAATGAGTACCTGCAGCTTGGGCAGGCACGAC
This sequence comes from Rosa chinensis, assembly GCF_002994745.2. NCBI lineage: Eukaryota > Viridiplantae > Streptophyta > Magnoliopsida > Rosales > Rosaceae > Rosa > Rosa chinensis. The sequence goes on along the minus strand of NC_037088.1, from coordinate 58,166,223 downwards.
TTCTGGCTCCGCCGGGGCACTCTGGACCAGCGGCACGTCAGGCTGTGACGCCTTTACAAAATCAATGGCACCCTTCCGCTTCAACATGTCTACGTTTGCTCGGGCGCCAGCTTTCGCCGCCTCAGTCATCGCCTTTTTATACTCCGCCGACAGCTTGTACGCTTCAACGGCGGCGGCTGCAGAGGCACTCTGTTCAGCTTTCAGGCGACCAACCTCACCATCCAGCCGCTTCATCTCATCCAGTCTGGCGGCAGACTCCCGCTGCACTATAATAAGCTTCTTGTCCTTGGCGGCTATCTTCTCCTTCAGCAGCCCAATCTCCTGCTCCAACTTGGAGACATCTTCATTCCTCTCCAGATCCCGCCGGATAGCCGCATTCAGTTTGCCACGGGCGTCCGCATAATCGCACTCCGCCTTAACCAATCCCCGCTGGATCTCCGCCACTCTCTCCTTGGCCTCCGCCAACTCCCTCTGGAGACCTTCGATTTCTCCCCTGAGCTCCGCCTCAATCCGGGGCTGCTTAGACGCCGCCACGAACATATCGTGTAACCCCGCCGATACTTGACCAAACGCAGAGCTGAAGGGCGATTGGTCAATTGCCGTCGGGCGCGATATGCCCGCCAGACCCCCGAACCCCAGCCGCTCACACAGATGGAAGAGGAACTCTCGCTCCCCTTCTGTCATGAACGGCGCGTACTCGGCAAAGGAGTCCAGATCACTGACGGGGGGCGCCTCTCCCTCCGCCACTGCAACCTTCGATGCGGTTTGTCGGGCCTTCTTTTGTTGGCGGACCCCGATAACCACCTCTTCTTCCTCTTCCTCGGCGGGGGAGTCAGGCTGCCGGCGCCTCTTCTCCAGCGCCCTTTGTGTGCCAGCAACGGTCCTCGTCACCCGCACTGGCGGCTCACCCCTGGCCTCGGCAGCAGTCTCCGTTGAAGGTACCGCCTTCTTTTGAGGACCGCGCCTGGTGGCAGGCATCCGTTCCCGCTGCCCGGTAGCAACGGTTCCCCTCTCCCCGCCATCCGCCTGAGTCCCCGCCTGCACCGTAGGCAGACCATCTTCGCCAAGGTGAGACTGGTGTGGCATTGCCATCTCCACCGGAACCTCGGAGTGACTCAACGCCAACGTCTCCGGGTTCACCACGGTCTGCTGGGCCGCCAGCCCCTCAGCATACATGGCCTCCAAAAAGTTTTCTATCTCCGCCCGATCCATCGCCTTCTCGAACGCGTCGCGACTTGATTTGTTGCCCGGCGGAGTTTCTATAAAAAAAAGAGAGAAGGGAAAGCCAGCCACCAGTCAGACACAATTCAATTATAAAACGAAACGACAGGGTAGGATCCTCACCAATAGAGCGTGTTAGTCGCAGGTCGACCAATAACTCCCAACCAGTTAGCAAGCGGAAATCAAGCAGGTTTCGGTTCCGCCAGCAACCTCTGATCCTCGCCACCCGGCACTCTTCTGCACGCGTCAGCGTATACCGGAGTCCCGCTGCACAAGACAAACACGTCGTAAGAATACAAGTTCAAGCATGTATGCACGCCAAACATTTTCAGCGGACACAGGCCACCAACCTCGAATAGGTTGGAACTCGGACTTAATCCTAAATGACGGCCCTTCCTCGTTAGACCTAGCGTGGTACTCCCAACCGTCGGTAGCGACGCAAAAGGTCCCCCGCCAATAGGACATGGAGTCCCTCAGATTCTCGATCAGCTTGGGCGCTCCCTGCCGGCGACTCAAATTTACTTGCCCGTGGCAACCTTGGCGCTTCACATATACTAACTCGTAGAAATGGAGCACTTCCGCCACGGTAGGCCCCTCGCACCCCGACAAGCGCCACAAGGAGTTCATCGCCAACATCAACCGCCACATGTTTGGACAGATCTGACCGAAGGCAAGGCCAAACTCACAAACAAGGATTTGAAGATTGGGCACTAGCGGAAATGTCACCCCTTGGCGGAATATGGCCTCGTGCACGGCCGCACACCCCGTCGGGAGAATCGACGCCTTCTCATCAGCCGTCGGTGGTCGCAGCTTCACCGACCCCGGCAAGCGGAACGCCTGCTTCAGTCGAGCGACAGCAGCACCGCTCATCCCCCCTCCCGCCTCGTCAACGGCTGTCCCATCCGGGAGGAACCACGCCGACTCAACATTTTGCTCCGCTGCCTCTTCCTCCCCGGCGGAGCCGCTAGCAGCACTATTGCTTGCCCAGCGTTCGTCGCGCCTAACCTTGGCGGCAGCGGCCTCACCCGCCCTAGAGCTCTCTGAACGCGAACCACGGGCCATAGTTGCTTCCCAGGGGATAGTCTGTAACGGCTCAACTTCTAGCGGTTCTGGCAGTGAGGATCCTGCATGGGCAGACGGACGCAACGAATCAATAAAAACCCCATCCGCCGCGCTGAGCGACACGTCAGACCCGGAATCCTCACTGCTCGAAATCTCTATAACGCTAGCCATCCCAAAACCCTAAAACCCACATCAGTTAGCACAAACATAGATCTAGCCTATTCTCGCATCAGTTATAGCCAAAATAATCAAGAACAAAACCCAGAAAACCCCAAAGTGTAAACAAACACACTCAACCCAGACTCGACTATCCAAATCCTAAAACCAATGAACGCATTGGCCAACCATCATTCAATCCCCCACAAAAAACCCCCATCTCACACCTCAGAGCACACCCAGAAAAGCAAACACTACAAAACCCAGAAACTAGCAGAAACAAATAGCAGAAGACAGAGATCCGAATACCAACCTCAGTGATGCAATCTCCGGCACGGTGGTGCACAGGTACGACCAACGTCTCTGGGAGTAGTTTATCCAAACTTCGGTAGGCTCCTTCTCCGGTTTCGAACAAGCGATGGCTAAGCTTTCAAAATTTTCACAAAGTGTCGAATCCCCCAGAATTTCCCCCCTTTTTATATAGGCCCCAACGCGTCCTCGACCGTCCGCTCCATACCAACATCCCTTGTTAGCCGTACACGTGTCGTACATCTCCACTCACTCTCCGGATTGCCCGAAGCGTCATCTCGGTTACAAAACCCACAGTTACTATCATTAAAGGCTAGAAGACGGACAGGCTTAGCAGACAAGCCTACGCACGCTAACCCGCTATGGGCGCGACACGTATTAACCACCGAAGGGGCAACTTCGAGAAATCCGCCAGCGGAACTTCTCCCTTGTCACCTTCCAAGGAGTGAAGTCTCCGCTGAGCAAATCCGCCAGCGGAACTTCTCCCTTGTCACCTTCCAAGGAGTGAAGTCTCCGCTGAGCAAATCCGCCAGCGGAACTTCTCCCTTGTCACCTTCCAAGGAGTGAAGTCTCCGCTGAGCGAAACCCCGCCAGCGGAACTTCTCCCCTGTCATCCTCCAAGCGACGAAGTCTCCGCTGAGCGAACCCCCGCCAGCGGAACTTCTCCCTTGTCATCCCCCAAGCGACGAAGTCTCCGCTGAGCGAAACCCCGCCAGCGGAACTTCTCCCTTGTCATCCTCCAAGCGACGAAGTCTCCGCTGAGCGAAACCCCGCCAGCGGAACTTCTCCCTTGTCACCTTCCAAGGAGTGAAGTCTCCGCTGAGCAAATCCGCCAGCGGAACTTCTCCCTTGTCACCTTCCAAGGAGTGAAGTCTCCGCTGAGCATATCCGCCAGCGGAACTTCTCCCTTGTCACCTTCCAAGGAGTGAAGTCTCCGCTGAGCGAAACCCCGCCAGCGGAACTTCTCCCCTGTCATCCTCCAAGCGACGAAGTCTCCGCTGAGCGAAACCCCGCCAGCGGAACTTCTCCCTTGTCATCCCCCAAGCGACGAAGTCTCCGCTGAGCGAAACCCCGCCAGCGGAACTTCTCCCTTGTCATCCTCCAAGCGACGAAGTCTCCGCTGAGCGAAACCCCGCCAGCGGAACTTCTCCCTTGTCATCCTCCAAGCGACGAAGTCTCCGCTGAGCGAAACCCCGCCAGCGGAACTTCTCCCTTGTCATCCTCCAAGCGACGAAGTCTCCGCTGAGCGAAACCCCGCCAGCGGAACTTCTCCCTTGCCATCCTGCAAGCGCGATGTCTGTCGCTACACACCTCTGGCGGAACCCCTTTTTTCATCTTGCAAAAACAACCGCCAGGCACGTCTATCAAACGCTGCTTCCTGCTGCATCCAGCGGGGGGATGTCCGTCAAACGGAAAATCCCGAGGCTACGCCTCACTGACAACGACCGCTACGCGGCGTTACCGTCAGACCGTCCCTACGGGACACGGGGACTAGTCACAGTCTACGACTGCCCTGATCAGGCAATTTGACCCCCGTCATTTGGGTGCTAAAACATTGGGCTCGCTACCCAACACCCTCTGCTCCGTGCAGCTCCCCCTCATCAAACAATTCAACGACCATCCGGAGGTCTATCTTCGCCGGGGAGTGGGGGACTCCCTGGGGGCCCAGCAGGGGCCCACCCGAAAGGGTATAAAGCGTTTGCTCAGTAAAACCAACGGTTGACAACGCACTGACGCTAATTATGCTCTTGCAAGTCTAGCGGAGGACAACGCTTCAAACCGCCGAACAACTCCCCAACCAAGATTGCCCTCCTTGACTGGGGACTTGGGGACTTGTACATACGTGTACATTTGCAAGCATAATTAGCTATAATGGGCCATGCTCATTGTACCGCCAAAGGTACTAATTCCAACCAAAGGAATGACATGCGAACACACTGCCAGGCGGGCTACAGCCTCGGCGTCGGACCGCCTCCAGATCGCCACCGACGCGCCGCCACGCGCCGCGCCAAGTTAAGCATCAGAAGCTTCTGAAACTAAGAACTGAAGCATATCAGTCCCACATCGAAAACAAAGACAAGATCAGTCTCTTCCTCACCTATAAAAGGTTCTCTCCTCTCTCCTCATTAAACACGCATTCAATACTTACCTACGGTTATTTTGTCAACATAAATACATTGACTAACTTAGGCATCGGAGAGTTGAAGACCGCCCAGCGCGGTCTCCCTCTGACGCCCGTTGTATTTTACTTGACAGGTAACGGGAATCACAACATAAATACAAGTATCGATCCGCCCACCGGATCAGCGTTAACTAAGGTTTGGCCACCGCTAGACTTTTAGACATTAACACCTAGACATCTCTCCCTAAATGCAGGCTATTTGAAGAGTTTTTGAACGACCTATTAATCGCAAGTATCTTATATGAAGAGTTATTGTTTTATAATAGATGTGACACAAATCATTGTTACACACACAAAATGTCTGTATCTATTTCTAAATATTCATAGAATTAGGGAAATTAAACCCTAATACCCAAAAATCTTTTAACATCGTCCCATATCTCATTTCACTTTTGCGTAGAATTCCAGTTCTAAACGGCTCAATTAATAGAATGTTCTTTCATCTCAATCAAACCATTCCAAATAACCCAGCACATAAACAAAGCTATCAGAAGTCACACAATGGAATGAGAAGGGTCATTTCATTTGCACCCAAGTTCTTCACACTTTGTAACTTCGTAGAGCTAGTGTTAACGTTAGAGTCTGCGGGGGTCTCTGGTTAGCTTTAGAAAAAAAGAGAGAATAAGAGAGAGAGACATACACACACACAAAAAGTACAGTGGTTTGTCTCCCGCCTTAGCGGGAAACTACGTCCACTTGAAAGCTTAACTAGTGTGTTGGGCCTTGCGACCCAAGGGGATTACATGAGATGTAATGGGATGGTGATGTAAGTGGGTGGAGGTCCCTTTTATAGGTAAAGGAACCCCTCCACATTACATTTTCTTCCATGTGGGATGCTAAACCCACTATTCTAGTCTAGAAATCCATATTGTGGAGGCATGTTGGCAAGGCCAGGAAGGTGGCTTCCCGGAGAGGTATTGGCCGTTTCCAACTACTGTGGTGTAGCTTGGACATCGGGCTACTGGATACGTGTCTCGGTTGGGCCCCACCATGGCTTGTGGGCCCCCAAAAAGGGTGTTACTTATACTTGGTGTTGTAACAAAGTAACTTGCTAATAGAGGTATCTACAAGTCCCCGAAGTCCCCAAGTAAGAGGAGCTTCTTGGTTGGGGAGTAATAAACATGATGTCATCAAGCATAAGTAACCGAGGGGCACTGAGCCCCTACAAGTCCCCGAGCTCCGTAAGCAAGAAGGGACTCGTTAACCTACATGACAAAGACAAAAGCACGCACATGGAGAATGCTTGTTGTATTGAGCAATGTATGTGAGTTGCATTGATATGCGGGCATATACGAATGTACGAGGTGCATGATACAAGTTGATGTATACATGTGAATGTCGTCGAGTATGATCGTTTATGACGTATAGGCTCGAGAACGCATATGGTTGTTTGAGCATACTAAGACTGAATATACAGATTGCATATGACAAATTGGGAATGCCGGAAGGTAAGAGCGTGAAAGCTCGGGGGTTGTCGGGAAGCTCATGGGTGCCGCAAAGGCTTGAGGGGAAGCTCGGAGGTGTCACGAAGGTGTGAGCAGGAAGCTCGGGGGTCCGCGAAGGCGTGAGCGGGAAGTTCATGAGCGGAAACTCAGAGGTACCGCGAAGGCGTGAGCGTTAGATCTCGTGGCGCGGAGCTCATGAGTGTTAGAACTCGTGAGTGTGGAGCTCGGGGTGCCGCGAAGGCGTGAGCGTTAGATCTCTTGAGCACGGAGCTCAGGGGTGCCGCGAAGGAGTGAATGTTAGAGCTCGTGGCGGGGAGCTCGTGAGCTCGGAGCTCAGGGGTGCCGCGGAGGAGGTGGCCGTTAGGTAGCGAACCTAATCTTTGATACCTAAGCGTCGAGGTTAACTACCGGATCAATGGCTTCCGTGGGCTGTGTTAACCGGTCCCTTTACTCTTTCCCGAATGAGAAAAGCTTGACTATAATGCCGCATAGCGGTCATCGTCATTATGAGGCGTTGCCTTACCGTTTGGCGGTTAGTCATAGACCATAGACTCGTGGAGTGTAGACTCGTTTAGGTCTATTTCCCTCGGGGAAAGTTTGACAAGATATGGTGGCCAAGAGGCTTAGACAAAATATTTACATAGTGTACATGTAAATCTTGCTAATTGTACGAACAACAAATAAGCGTGGCATAGTTTGTTTAACTAAGCGCTACATGTTTATTTAATTGAGTTGCAATTAAATAGAAGCATGACATGTGTATAGCATGTACTTGTAGTAAAGTTGCTAATAACATTTTGTATTTGTTGTAAGCATGCTTAAGGATCATGAAGACATGTAAATGCATATCAAGTGTGATATATTGTAGGCATGCTTAGAAGTAGTAAAAGCATGGCATTGGCATAGCAATAGTTGTAATTGCAAGAGCCTAAAAGAGAAGATTTAGTTACTTATCTTATGCTGATTTGGAGTGAGTTGGGGTTGGAATTGATATACGTACCCAAATTATGTTGGAGTTGTCCAAGCATGACGCTCCATTGCTCCGGCAAAGTTCCTTAGTAGAGGGCTAATGATCTCGTTGATTGAAACGGTGTTTGTGCCTCGTCAACATAAGATAAGGTAAATGATTAGCACTTTTGCTCATATCATTAAATTGATTAAATATGTGCAATGAAGTGAGGGTATGCTGGGATTGAAGTCTCCGTTAGGATTGCAGCTCCGCTAGGATTGCCGCTGAAATCTGTCATTAGGCTACTAGCGGGTTTTCCGCTGAAGGCTAAGGATTGTCGCTGAAGGTTCCGCTGAAATTTGTCACTGGGTAACTAGCGGGTTTGCCGCTGAAGACCAAGGATTGCTGTAACTGGAGCTGCTGAGTGGCTCGAAGGGGATGACATTTTGGCTGTTGCCCGCTAACATAGGCTAGGCCTGAGACTTAGAATCGGAAAACCTGCGGATCTGCACCGAAAAACCCGGTTCGGTTCGGTTATACAACATATGTGTTGCCAAGATTTTTGGTTCTGTTCTTGGTGATGCCTTCTCGGTTCGGTTCCGGTCCTTGTATTTAAAACTCACTTGGAACCGAAATACAGATGTCATAGTATAAGTGGATAATAGGGCCAAGCTTATTCTAGTAAAATACACCTTTTCTCATGAGATCACACCAACTTAAGGACTATGCGATCATCAATTCTCCATCTCATATCCAATTATCCATTTGACTTTCGATTAAAACCTAACATCTCCTCTCTCAAACAGTCGAACTCTCTCAGTCTCACAAACCCCATCGATCTGCAATCGATCAAAACCCCCTGAAGCCCGAGACAAACTCTCTCAGTCTCTCAAACCCCATCGATCTACAATCGATGAAAACCCCATGAAGCCCCAGACGAACTCTCTCAGTCTCTCAAATCCTATCGATCAAAACCCCATGAAGCCCCATCGATCTGCAATCGATCAAAACCCAAATTAAAGCGCCTGAAGAACTCTCTCAGTCTCTCAAATCCCATTAATCTGCAATCGATCAAAACCCCATGAAGCCCCATCGATCTGCAATCGATCAAAACCCAAATTAAAGCTCCAGTCGCTTCTCTCAAAGTCTTGAACCCAGAAACTGGTAAGCTCGCTATGCTCTCCATCTCTCATCGATCTGCAATTTCACTTTTTCAATTATAACAGGATGATTATCATTAACTCCTCTTCATTTGAACCTAGTTCAGGTGATTTCTTCCCATTTCCGACTCACAAATCTCCAGAGTCCAGCGAAATTGCGGTATGGTTTAATTTGTATGGAGGCTTTGAGCTTATTTGTGGTATGGTTTAATTTGTATGGAGCATTTGATCTTATTTGTGGTATGGTTTAATTTGTATAAATGTCGACATGGATTCAACAGTGGTTGTTGTAAATGGTGGAAGTGGAAGTGGAACTGGAAGTGAAGAATCAGGCGGGTCTCCGAAGAATGCAAAGGAAGTGCCTAGTCCTAAATCAAAGAAGACAAAGTCGGCTCACTCTACTGCAATGAAGAGGAAGAGGAAAAGTAGAGTTGTTATGACAAGAGAAAGGTCCTAGGTCTGGTAGCATTTCACCAAGGAGGATCATCCTATCATCGAAACCGTTGATGGAAAGGAAACTGTTGTCGGGAATAAAAAGAGGGCACAATGTAAGTATTGCCCTACTCTTCTTGCATGTCATTCTACTAACAATGGTACTAGCAGCCTTAGAAAGCACATTGAGCAAGTTTGCACTGGATACCTGGGTAGAACAGATTTAAGTAAGGGTCAGACTCATCTGAACTTCGATGGGTCTGATGATGTTGTTTTAAAATGGAATCAAGATAACTGTGTCATAGCTGCAACTGAAATGATTGTAATTGATGAACTCCCATTTAGTGCCATTGAAAGACCGGGATTTAGAAGGTTTTGCAAGGTAGCAGTCCCTAACTTTGACATTCCATGTAGGAAAACCATATTGAAAACCTTCTTAGGGATGTATGATGCAAAGAAGGCAGAGTTGAAGAATGAGCTAAACAACCATTGTGTGTGTTTGACAACCGATACTTGGACATCAGTTCAAAACATAAACTACGTACATGGTTATTACAGCTCATTTCATAGATAATGGATGGAGAATGCACAAGAGGGTGCTTAACTTCTGTCTAATTCCAAACCATCAGGGAAATACCATAGGTAAGATTCTTGAGTGTTCTTTGCTGCAGTGGGGAATCAAGAGGGTTTTAACCATTAGCGTAGATAATGCCTCAGCCAACAAGGTGGCGATTGATTACATTAGGAAGAAATTGTGCAACCTTGATCAGCAACAAGTATTAGGAGGGCAGTTTCTACATGTGAGGTGCTTGGCTCACATTGTGAACCTGATTGTTAAGTCGGGTTTGCATATTTTGGACAAGTCTATTACTAGCATTAGGAACGCAATTTGCTATGATAGAAGTTCACCATCTAGGCTTGATGATTTTAAGGTTTGTGTCGAGAATGAAAATCTGGACAGCAAAAAAGTTTGTATTTTAGATGTTCCAACAAGGTGGAATTCCACCTACATCATGTTGGATACTGCATTGCAGCTGAAACGGGGGTTTGATAGGACGGCTGAGGAGGAGGATTCGAAGTGGCTGTCGAACCGGAACCGTTCGTATTTATAATGGTAAATTGCAGTTTTGGATGCCTTAACAATCACCAAATTGGCTGAAATTTTGCATAGGTGATCTATACACTAGGACCTAAAAACTGAACGGTTAAGATGTAAAAATGTGGCCAGAAAGTTGTCGAAAACAGGAAATCCATACCGTCCGCTCAGTACGGACGTCCGCACCTGAGACGGACTGTATATATATATATATATATATATATATATATATATATTCGCTATACGTTGAGAAATTGAGAAACTTAATATGTTATTTAACTATACGTTAACATCAATTTGGTACAAGATTGTGTTCTCACTTTTCCTTTGTAATCTATCAATTTACGTCTCCAAATTAAGTCTTAAGTGTGGATTTCTGTTATTCTTGTTCTTTTTGGGCTTATTTGGCACGCCATGCTATCTCCAATGATTGTATTCCAAAATTAATCCTAATCAAGTATATATGATATATATTGAAGTCATGTTTGATTGATTGCTTCCAGTTAAAAGTGTTTCATAGAAGACCACGCTAGGAAAGCAAAATTTTCATTCGACTTTCTTGACCAAACCAATTAATAACGGAAGAGAACGAAGGATGATGGTAAGATAGAGCAATTAAAGCCTAAAGAACAAAACAAAGCAGATGGAAAAGACTATTTGGTGCTGTTTTGGCATTTGATTTTGCAGTAAACAAGTCAATAATGCGAGGGAAATGGTAATGCATATGACTATATTCAAGCTTTGAGTTATTTTTATGTTACCACTTTGCTTGTTGCCCAAGTCACTTTCATCTCATAAGTTGTAATGTGGGGGTTTTCCAAACAATATTGTAAGACCATTTGAAAGCTGGAGATTGTAAGTAGAATTGTCAATGGACCGGATTTTGATCCGGATATGTAGTTATTGAACAGGTTTAGATTAAAAATTTGATATATGTTATCTAGTAATGATCCAGATCAATTAATCTGTTTATTTAACAGATCAAACACGAATTTAGTTTGATCTAATCCAATAATGATTTTGTATACTTCAATTAATTTTTTTATATATAAATATAAGATTTTATTTACTTTAGGGTATTATTGTAAGGAGAATTTTGGTTATTTAATTCAACATTCGGTGATACTCTTCTTTTTATTTTAATGTTTTATTGAAGTTTGTAAAGCATCATGATAAATATATATATATATATATATATATATTATTTGAAATTTAAGAATATTCATTATAATAAAAGAATCGGTTTAGTGGACTGAGTATTCATTAATCCGCTAGATACGTATTTGGATTGAGCTATTAACGATCCACATGGTTATCGGATCAGGTTGGCTTAAATTTTTGTTGTTGCTACACATATCGGGTTCAGATCATTTCACTCCAAATTTGACCTATTTACGGGATTCGTAAAAAAAGCTTGTAATGTGCGTTCTTGTAAACAAGAAGGGCATTGGCCGGTAATGCCAACAATGTGTAATATAGTTTAGGACAAGGCTGCATGGTCATCCACCGCAACACCGTGACAATCCCAGTGTACTCGTTCTGTTAAGACTAGATATAAATGTTTTCAAATGCAATTTTGTGACAGATTTAATCAAACAATATGCCAACAATTCTTGTATATAGTATGTGGTTAGCATAGAAAATGTGTTTTCTATGTATTATATTGATTTCGATTGAAGACAAATTACAGAGATGTAAAGAGATCGAATATAGAATTTCTGCTCAAGGAGCTTCGAAATAGTTAAGATCGATGTTGTGATCATTAAATAGATCTTGATGACCTGAGTTTTTAAGAGACTGTAACTTGTCGTAACTAACTATTTTTATAAGGAATAATTGTTTGTTTCCTGTGACTAAACTTACTGCCCCTTTATCAATTGTAGATGAAGAGCTATGATCTGTATAAGAAGAACATTTACAAAATGATCGTAGGTTGGATACCCACCCCAATTCTTCAATCATTTTTATTCAAATCGTCAATGACACAGGTTGCACTTCATATGAATGAAAAAAGACGTTAACTAATTTTTTAATATTCTCCGATGCAAAATTCTAGTGTACTTGTCGGTATCTCATACCCACATTTACAAAAGTGACAACAAATTTGTTGTCAGAGTGGTAATGTTGAGTCTTATTTTGTGTAATCTTAGTTCTAATAATGGTAATTACACTTCTTACGACATTGTTACAATCTTTTGAACAAATTCGTTGTCAATGTTGTAATTTTTGTTGTAATCTTAGTTCTAATAATGGTAATTAATTACACCTCTTACGACATTGTTACAAGCTTTTGAATAAATTTGTTGTCAATGTTGTAATTTTTGTTTAACTATATGTAAATAGTGTAAATGAATATGGTAACTTTTGTTCTCAATGTTGTAATTTTGGTTCAAATAATTGTAAGTTTTTGTTTAAATAGTTGTAAATGAGTGTATGAGATGCCCACAAGTACCATAGATTGTCTCTTCTCTGATATCTCATTTCACTTATGGTTAGGATTCAGATTACCAATGTTCAGTTAAACAAAAACGTTTTTTCTGATCCGCCAAAAGTAACCTAGATTGGATTCAAGGTTTTATCTTAGGTACCAAAGGAACACAATTGGGATGAGAAGGGTCATTTGATTTGCACCCAAGTTCTTCACACTTTGTAACTTTCGTGGACTTGCAGTGGTTTATAGGTATAGCCAGCATGAATGGTCGACAATGAAGTCACTATATGCATGGTGATGTTTTAGGATTTTGGAGCCTAGTTGACATCCAAAAGCTCACTAACATTTGTAATCATAAAAAACAAAACTGAATTAATAATAAGAGTTAATTACTGTTTACTCTCTATACTTATAGGGTTTCGTCGTTTCAGTCCCTGACCTTCGAATTTCACCTAAAAAATCCATGAACTCCCAATTAGTCTTTGCCATCAACTTTCAATCAAAGACCCCGTTATTTTGCTGGCATGTCATTAATTTCAAGCTAAAATGTCTACTATACCCTTATTTACTCTTTTTTAATTAATTTTTTTCTTCTCTCCTTTTTTTTTTTCTATTTTTTTTCTTTTTACCTCTTCTTCTTCCAGCTCTCTCTCCTCTTCTTTTTATCTCCGCCATCACCCCAATCTGCCATGGCTAAGCAAGCCACCCAAGTCATTTGCATCTAACGAGCACACTTCGTGCTTGTCGCCGCCAATAGAGAATCCAGTATGTGTGTCTGATCGGGGTCGATCAATTTGACCCAATCTTAAGCCACCCAGATCCAAGAATCCTCCCCTCCACCACCATAGCCCCAGAGCCCCCGTCATTGCTCCGATTAAAAACAAATGGCGGTTTCCTCGTTCGGCTTGCTATAGCCCCAATTCCGGTCCAAGGTCAAGTCAATCAGGCTCCGCCGCGACCAAATCGTAGTTGTTCCCGATTCCATGAAACTTCCCTCCTTCTTCTTCAAATTCCTTCTCGAGATTTGAGAAATTCCAGTCGTATTGGTAAATCGACTTCAGCTGATAACGCCGCATTCCATAGATTTTGAAGGTTGTTCTGCTCTTCTACGTATTCTGGTTCCGGTTGAGGCTGCGAGGCCTTGATGCTCTTGGCGAATGTGGAAGTGGCTTTGGGTTTGGTGGCGGCCTCCTCCTTCGCCGCCGGCCGGGCCTTTCTCTTGGCTCATTTCCTCATTGTAAGGTTTGAATTTCAAACAGAGAGAGGCTATGGAGAATTTCGGGTTTGGTGAAGAAGGTGTTTGTTTTGGTTTTGGCCAGACCCGTGGTATGCTATCATGCGGTGGCGCGGCGAGCTCGTGATCTGGGTTTTCAGTTAACGCTAAAGTTCTTGGTTCGATTCAGAGCTTTGGGATATTTTATTTCAATTTATATATTTGAGATGATTGTTGCTTCATTTACTGGTTTGGTTGCGATTAAATTATAAACGTGAGTTCAACTTGTTTTTACTTCTCTTGCAGATGATGGAGGTGGTGGGTGGCGTCGGCATTGGTGAAGGAGGAGAGGAGGAGATAATGGAGAGGAGGTGGTGGTGTTGGCGTTCGTGAAAGAGAGGAGGAAGAGGTAGTGTTTGGTGTTTGGGAGGTGACTAAGGTGGTAGTGTTGCCATTGTCGTTGGTGAAGGAGGAGATGAGGAAGAGGTGGTGTTTGGTGTCTGGTGGTGTTTGGGAGGTGAGAGAGAAGGAAGAGGTGGTGGTGGCGTTGGCGTTGTCGTTGGTGAAGGAGGAGAGGAGGAAGAGGTGGTGGTGGTGCTTGGGATTGAGAGAGTGCGAGAGAATGGAAGAGGAAGTAAAGAGAAAAATAAAAATAAAACATAAATTTTTTTAACTGAGGGTAAAATAGACATTTCGGCATAAAATGGTTGCCACGTCAGCAACTTAACAGAGAAATTGACGGCATGGACGAATTAGGAGGAAATTGAGAGTTCATGGACTTTTTAGGTGAAATTCAAAGGTCGGGGACTGAAACGATGAAACCCTATAAGTATATGGAGTAAACAGTATTTAATCCTAATAATATTTTGGGAAGGGAGAATTCCACAAATGGTCACTCAACTATGACTCATCGACACTTTGGTCACTGAAGTTTCAAATATATCACTTTGGTCACTCAACTATTACACTGTCAATCACTTAAGTCACCCAAAGAGTATTTTTTATAATTTTTTTTAATGAAAAAAATTAACAAAGTGACTTAAGTGGTTAACAGTGTAATAGTTGAGTGACCAAAGTGATATATTTGAAACTTAAGTGATCAAAGTGTCGAATGAGTCATAGTTGAATGACCATTTGTGAAATTTTCCCATTTTAGAAATATATTGTCACTACTTGTCCTTGTTGAACCTATTCAATACAATATAATATTGGATTAATCACTATATAAAGCTCGAGCTGCTCTTGCTCTTATAGCGGGTTTGCTGCGAAGGACTGTTGACTAACATAGCTGATTAGCTGACATAGGCCTAACAGTCGATCAGCCCTCCGCCTCTTAGATAGTCGCATTCTTCTTATTCTATTAACCAACTCATGAACACGATAGAAGACGTATATTTTCGTCGACAACGAGTATCGTTCCAACGTGGAGTATGCACTTCAAATGACTCAGAGTCTCGGACGGAGGAGGCCGGTGCCGAAGTGGGGGCCAAACTGCTAAGGCTATCACTGCACTAATTATAATATATGTGTTAGCGCGCAGTTACAGTGTGTGTGAGGTATTCAGAGACATGTGCGCAGCTTATGAAGATATTAAGAGGGGGTGATGTTCCACAAAGATTGATATTCTGCTTTATGATGAAGATGGCCTTGATTCTTTGTAGTTAAACAACTCACCTATAGTAATTTACTTATTTTATGAAATTGTAGTGTTGATGTTGTTGGCTTGTTGCACTCAAATTATTCTAAGTAACTTCCTAGGTCCAACTTACTATTTCTAATCAAAAAGTAAAGCAGTGTAAGATTTGGAGAAGATTGTGATCTCACTTTTTGTTGTTGGATCTATCCATTTAGTGAGTTTACCTCTTCAAGTCCGGAAATTCTACCATGCTCCGAGGATGGGTTGCTCGGGCACGTCAGCTTATTATGGACCGTTGGATAGCAAGTCTGAAATCTAACGGTTGAAAATGTTGACCGGGTAACCTGTTATTCCATTCTCTTTCTTTCAACACTGTGCTATCATCAGCATCAGTATCAACATCGACACCCAGTGTAGCTGTGCGTGATTATCATCCACAGATTCACTCCCCAAATTCTGAAATTCATAACTAACAAAAACCCAGGGTCCCCAATTCCATTAGATCAAGATCGAGGGCAAGAACTTTCATTCCGGTTCATGGCCCAAATCTACCAAATAGCAGAATTCCAAATCAAAATTTGATCTCACACTATCAATCAAACCGTTTGATTCAAACCCATGCGATGCAGCTGGGACCTTAGAGTCCTC
Organism: Rosa chinensis; assembly: GCF_002994745.2. Lineage (NCBI taxonomy): Eukaryota > Viridiplantae > Streptophyta > Magnoliopsida > Rosales > Rosaceae > Rosa > Rosa chinensis. The sequence goes on along the minus strand of NC_037088.1, from coordinate 58,150,283 downwards.
GACCTCATTGTTTAATATACCGCAAACCCAGGGCCAAACCCAACCCAATCCCCGACCACCCTCCTCCACCTCACTTTCAGCTATGACCACACGCAATCTCCACCGCTTCGAAGAGGGTCGTCGCAACCACAGGCAAACGAAGCCGCTACATGTAGTGGCAACTCTTCTATCATCCATCACCGGCAATCGTGCATCAAAACTCACCTAAACCCATCAAATCTCACCAGCACCTGTCTCTGGCAAGACCCAAAGTTGGAAACGAACCAACAAAACTTAGAATAGCTACCATGAGCAGTAAAATTAAAAACCCAACTCGGCGAAGGCCGACTCCCCCCATACACCAACTCGTCCAAAACTACAATAAAATTGAAAACCAAATTCACCAAGATGTAGAGTTCGATGAGAAAGCTAAATTTCATACCCCATGCACTGCGAAAAGTGACCCTACTCGGGTGAAACTTGGAGAAACCGTCGGAGGCTGGGTGCCACCGAAACTTTAGGATTTTGATTGTCCTCCCTCACTCAAAGATTGGACAAATCGAGACTAGAGGCATAACGCGGCGAAGAGACAAATCTAACGGCATCGGGGCGCCGCTGTGAAGTGCCCTGAAGGCGGAGCTCCAAATCAGATCGTCCAATCATGGCCAGATGAGGCCAGCCGCATCTACAGGTTACTGAGATTTGAAGATGTGAACTTGCGATTTGCGAAGAACCCAGAAAAGGAAGGTGGAAGAAGAATCTGATACTAGTTATATTTCAATTGAACCAAAGCGTTGAAATAAGTTTGGTTGGCATAGTGGTGAAGCTACGTAGCTGTTGAGCTGGCTGTGAAGGTTCGAGTCACGTAGGCTGCACCTATTCGGTATTTTTTTTTATTTACAAATTTATTGGTTTTTTTTGACAAAGGTCAAAGGGCAATTTAATTTGTTTAACTTTTTTTAGTTTTTATTTAGTTTGTTATAACAGTGTAAAAAATTATAATAAACGGATTTATTAAATTATACTAAAAGTTTTACTTTTTATAATAAGAAAAAATAAATACTCATTTTAATTTTAATGGTGGAGATAGATATTTTGGATAAAAGAAAATCTTATTTTGATTAAAATAAGTAAGCATTTTAATTTTATTAAGTAATCAATAGATTTGACACTGTCCATGTATTTACTAATGTCAAATTTATAAATTTTCAATAATTTTTTTATCACACAAAATTTTTATATGAGCATATTAGTTTTATGTGACTTTTAGGATTTAGAGTTGACTTAGTAGATCGAGACCCAAACGACAACGAAAATAGTTTAAATTTTGACCACAACCATTTATTATTATTATGATAATATCCAACGGTCAATTTTGATAAAGTCTATTTCCTCCACATTGTTGCTCATTGAAGGTATACTTTTCGAAACAGCTAATAAACTAGTTAGACTACATTAGTAGACATATAAGGATTTTGTGCAGTCCAAATAATCGAAATTAGAAATCGATAAATTTGATATTACCCATCTATTTATATCATATTAGCAGGTATTTTGTAAAAAAATTAACCCGATCTGCCATCATTTCGATATCAAATAAAGCGGTCAACCTTATGTGCACATATACTTCCCTAAGGGGAGCTAAACCACTAGGAGATAAACTTTTCAAAATTTTTACATTATTTGATATACCTCATACCCATGAGAGTATGAGAGCTGACAAATAGAAAAAATAAGTTGCGAATGAGCGGTTATGAGCATCTTAGTTTTATGTGGTATTTAGGGTTTAGGGTTGATCTAGTAGATCAAGACCTAAACAAAGACAAAAATAGCTGAAATTTTGACCATAACTATTTATTCTAATCATGACAGCATCCAACGGTCAATTTTGATAAAATTTATTTCCTCCACGTTGTTGTTCATAGAAGGTATATTTTTCAATACAACTAATAAACAAAGTTAAACCGCATTAGTGGGCATATAAGGATTTCGTGCAATCTAAACAATCGAAACTGAAAATCGATAAATTTGACATTATCCATCTATTTATAGCGTACACTACTAGGATTTTTGCCTTAGACATCGGCCAGAAACCGATGTTAAAAAAAAAACCATCCGATGTCTTAGTGGGTGATGTTAAAGATCACAAATAAAAAGACATCAGTCAAAAACCGATGTCCAGTTCAACAATAGACATCGAATAAGCTTATGGAACCGATGTAAAACCGTTATTACGATGTCATATTAGTGTGTTTAGATATCGTTAAATCTTCATATTTTGGCATTTAATGCTTAATGAAGTATAGGTCCAACATCACAACTATGCATTTTAATATCGTTTCTCAAAACACAAACGATGTCATTTAGTATTCGGCACATCAATTCTCACTATATGGCGATATCCCGTAACTCCTAGGACATCACTTATTCAATCTATATTGATGTCCATTCTTATATAAAACATCGATCTCTAGATTATAATTCAATGTACACTAGCTTTTGGGACATCGGTTCTGTCATAATATTTCATTATCCACTGACTAATGGGACATCAATTTTTTCTTTTAGAATTGATGTATTAGTTCTTATATGACTTCATTTTTTATAGTTATAAACTGACTTGTAACTGTTGCTAGGAAATCTAATGAGAATGCATATCGTAAGTAAATAAATTTTGATTAATATTGATGCTCAAAGTACATAACAACATCCCAAGTATTTCTATGCATAACATGTCGAAATGAAACAAAAATTTAAGTCTAAACGGTACATAATACTAGAAACATAAACGAAAGCAAGTTTCGCCATACTTATATCCCATTTGTTCTTCTGTTTTCACCTGCAAATGAAATGAAATGAACAATTAGCTATAACAAGAAAAATAGAAGGAAAGATTGGAAAGGAGAGGGGAAAGACAAAAAGACATTGAACTTACAAGACATTCCTATCCTAGTATCCATAACACAATCTGTTGGTTAACTTAACAATACCTTTCTGGGATATTTAAGTCCTTAATTATGATTAATCGAGTCAAAGGTCAACAATGTTGAACAAGTTACTATAAAAAAAAACTCTGCAAAGACATATTACATGCATATAATTGCTGTAATACTGTGACCAAACTGGAAAAAATATATAAATAAATAAAAGTATGATAAAGCCTAAAGCTAAAACAGACGTACCAATTGGAATGGATGAAGAGTTCTGTTCGAGCACGAGTCATTGCAACATATAGTAACTTCTTTTGCTGTCCGACAATTGAAGCAATAACGACATCATAAAGAATTTGACAAATGTAAGAGCAGGAATGAAGTTTCAACAGTAGAGTTTACCTCATGTACAAACAGTCTCCACAAAACTGTCCATGAAGCCTGTTGCATCGGCTGCATTCAGTATGATATCCTAGAGTTTTCTATCTGTAACACAGCATTTCAATTCTTGTAAATATATGAAAGTAAACCAAGAAGAAGAAAAAGAAAAACAAGAACATAGTTCCAGAGATCTCTGTCTTTGACATAGCATTTCAATCCTCGTAAATATAAGAAAATAGACCAAGAAAAACAAAAACAAGAACAGTAGCTAGTTGTATGAGAAACGTCCTAAAATGGCAAAAGCTTTTCACCAATTGATCCTAAAATGTCCAATGTACTTGGTTGGAGCAACTCACAAACACCATTGCATATGCATATCTCTATTACAATTCTAGGCAGCTCTCACAACATTGCTAATTACGAATAATCACTTTTCTAAATGTAAACATAGATCTATTTGTAAAAAAGACGTCATAAACTAGACCTCATAGCAAAATATACAAGTCTACAACTCATTTATTAATACTCAGAACCTAGGACCTAAACCTTTACCTGCCCTCCCGACCAACTACCCACAACTCACCATCAGACCCATTAAAATATCCACCAAAGCCTTGATCAACCAAAAGTACCTAAGCAACCAAAATTAATAGAATCTAGTTCAATGTTATCAAATTCAATTTCCTCTATTGAATTATAATAACCTGGTTGAAATCGCTCATCTAGAAATGTAATTATCAGGTGCAAAGTTAGAAGGCTCCGACCACATGCAAAATCACAGCCAAAGAATGTCAAATATGAATACACTGCAAACTCACCCTGCAACAAGCTGAACGAAAAGAGTTTATCTTTGATACTGTTGGATCCATGGATTGCATGTCAACTATGTATCTTATATGTAGATGACTCACTGCTGCTCTTGATTTCTCCAATGCTTCTGAGTTAGTACTACATTTCTTCAGCTTGCTCAGCGAGGCGACCTTCTTTTGGTACTCAAATTTCATGACCTCACCTGCCTACCCAATAATAGTCAATCCCAAATAAGATCGAATACACAGCTAGTTGATATATAGTAAAATAAATAACACGCTAAGCTGAAGTGTCAAACTGATATATCTAGTTCTGCAATCTGAGGTTGCTGTGTGCCTGTGTATGACATTGATTCCAGTATGACAAGAGACCGCAATCAACAATAGCAAACAATTACGAAGACAATTTGACAAGTTAGAGTCATTTAATTATATGAAAGTGCAAATGTATTCCTCTAACCAATTTGACTACCATACCTTCCAAGTTCTGCAACCAACCGATAGAAGGTAAGATAACTAAAAGAAAGTATACACCAAGAGATCTTTCCTCACCTTCTACATATGAATTCTTTGAATTCTTCTCCACAGATGTTCTGCAACCATATCACAAATCTGCATTCTAAATCTCATTCAAGCAGATATCCCCGAATCTCCACCCATTTATAATTCAATTTTCGATCAATTACCAAAAACCCTAAAATTGAAGACCGAAAATTCACATGACCCAAACAGAAAACAAAGAATTTAGTCACAGACTCACAGTGACTCACCATTAACACCATTAACTCAGAAGGAAGCCTGTTGTAAGCATATAAACCAAGATCAGAAACCTTGAAAACCAAGATCAACCTGCCCACCATTCACATGCTCTCAAATCTCAGTCTCTAAGACCCAAAATTGAAATGAATCTAATCTCTGTTGACCAATTCATAATATACAGAGAAACAAATTGAAGTTACTGACCTACTTCAAGCTACAGAAACCTTCATAGGCAGAGAACACAGAATCGAAGTCTCCTCTGCAAAACCCAAAACCTAAAACTCAACAAAAGCCCAAAACCTTCCAAATCAATCACAAAACAATGAGAAGAATCGAGAGAAAGCAAACCAGAGATGGAGAATGCCCAGAAAACTCAGAAGATGAATTGCAATTACATGGTCACAAACCCACCAAGCTCGAACTTGCCCAGAAAGCTCAATGAAGAATGCTTGTTTCTCGCAAACCTTTGGAATTAAATTAAGCAGATCGGTGAATTAAGAACTTGCAAATCCTTTGAAGCCATGAACTGAACAGATTCGTGAATTACCTATGACACAAAAGCTCACAAATCCCTCGAACTTCGATTCCCTTCACCGTCTTCAAGCAGAGGAGCTGGTTCGAGGCAGAGAAGGAAGAGAGGAGGATCGAGTTCTGGTCGGAGGCGGAGAACGAAGAGGATGAGGCTTCTGGTCGGAGGCGGAGAACGAAAGGAAAGGGAGGTTGGGTGCTAGTCAAACGGTTGGGCCTCAGAAGTTTTAGTTGTCCAAAACTCCAAATATGTCCAAGTGTGGGAAACAAATTTTCATGCCCCGCGTTTCTTGAAATTTTTTAAACTTAGCCGCTCAAAGTTTTCACAAAAATTTGAATAAAAGTTTAGTCACCGGCTATTTTAAAAATCGATGTCAGTTATATGCATACGTTTCATAATTTGAGGAATCGATGTTAATGGCATTTTTTTACATCGCGTGAATTCCTCACCGATGTAATTGTCGTGATGTCTAAGAGCAAAATTTTAGTAGTGGTATTAATAGGTATTGTGTAAAAAAATTAACCCGATCCGCCAAATAAAGCGGTCAACCACTTATACACTTCTAACTTCCTAAGGGCAGCTTAACCACAACTATATAAACTTTCTGAAATTTTTACATTAATTGATATAGGTCATAGCCACGAGAGTGTAAGAGCTGACAGATCGAAAAAAGAAGTTGCGAGTGATCGGTTATGAGCATATTAGTTTTATGTGGTATTTAGAGTTTATGGTTGACCTAGTAGATCGAGACCCACACAATTTCGAAAATTGCTGAAATTTTTATCATAATTATATCTTCTTATCATAATGACATCCAACGGTCTATTTTGATAAAGTCTATTTCCTTCATATTGTTCCTCATGGAAGTTATGTTTTTTAATACAACTAATAAACAAGTTAAACTACATTAGTAGGCATATAAGGATTTTGTGCAATCTAAACAGTCGAAACTAGAAATCAATAAATTTGACATTATCCATCTATTTATAACGTATTAATAGGTATTGTGTAAAAAAATTAACCCGATCCGCCATCATTTCGACATTAAATAAACCGGTCAACCCTTTAAACTCTTTTACTTCCCTGAGGGGAGCTGAACCATGAGGAGATAAATTTTCTAAAAAATTTATATTAGTTGATATAGCACATACCCACGAGAGTGTGAGAATTGACAGCTCGAAAATAGAAGTTGTGAATGAGTAGTTGTGTGCATATTAGTTTTAGGGTTTAGGGTTGACCACGTAGATCGAGATCCAAATGAAGACGAAAATAGTTGAAATTTTGACCATAACCATTTCTTGTTGTCATGATGACATCCAACGGTCAAATTTGATAAATTCTATTTCCTCTACCTATTTTTCCTCATAACTAATAAACAAGTTATACTACATCAGTAGGCATGTAAGGATTTTGTGCAATCTATATAATCAAAATTGAAAATTGATAAATTTGAGACCATGTGTTTATATCATATTAATAGGTATTGTGTAAAAAAAAAACCCCATTAGCCATAATTTCGACGTCGAATAAAGCGGTCAATCCTTTATACGCTTGTACTTCCCTACGGGGAATCGAACCACGAGAAAATCAAATTCTTGAAATTCTTATATTAGTTGATATAACACATATCCACGAGAGTGTGAGAGTTGACAGCTCGAAAATAGAAGTTGCGAATGACTGGTTATGTGCATATTAGTTTTAGGGTTTAAGGTTGACCACATAGATTGAGACCTAAATGATGACAAAAATAGTTGAAATTTTGACCTTAACCATTTCTTGTTGTCGTGATGACATCCAACGGTTGAATTTGATAACTTCTATTTCATCTACCTTGTTCGTGATAGAAGGTATATTTTTCCTCATAACTAATAAACAAGTTAAACCATATTAGTAGGCATGTAAGGATTTTGTGCAATCCATATAATCAAAATTGAAAATTGATAAATTTGAGACTACCCATGTGTTTATAGCATATTATTAAGTATTGTGCAAAACTAACCTGATTTGCCATTATTTTCACATCGAATAAACTGGTCAACCCTTTAAACTCTTCTACTTTCCTGAGGGGAGCTTAACCACGAGTAGATAAACTTTCTGAAAATTTTACATTACTTGATATAGGTCATAGCCACGAGAGTATGAGAGCTGACAGATCGAAAAAAGAAGTTGTGAGTGATCGGTTATGACTTATGAGCATATTAGTTTTATATGGTATTTAGGGTTTAAGGTTGACCTAGTAGATCGAGACCCAAACAACTTCGAAAATAGCTGAAATTTTGACCATAATTATATATTCTTATCATAATGACATCCAATGGTCGATTTTGATAAAGTCTATTTCCTCCATATTGTTCCTCATGGAATGTATATATTTTAATACAACTAATAAACAAGTTAAACCGCATTAGTAGACATATAAGGATTTTGTGCGATGTAAAAAATTGAAACTTGAAATCGATAATTTGACATTACCCATATATTTATAGCGTATTAATAGGTACTATGTGAAGAAATTAATCTGATCCGTCGTCGTTTCAACATCAAACAAAGTGGTCAACCCTAAGGGGAGCTGAACCATGAGGAGATAAACTTCTCAAAATTTTTATATTGGTTGATATAGCTCATACACAAGATAGTGTGAGAGCTGACAGATTGAAAAAAGAAGTTGCGAATGAGCGGTTATGAGCATATTAGTTTTAGGGCTGATCTAGTAGATCACAACCCAAATGATAATGAAAACAGCTGAAATTTTGACCATTACCATTTGTTCTTGTTATGATAACATCCAACGGTCAATTTTAATAAATTCAATTTCTTCGACCTTGTTGGTTAGAACAAAAATAATGAACATGTCAACATTTGTTTAAAAAATTAATTAACAATTCATTTTTCAAAATTTTTTATGTCATGTTCTGTTTAAAACAGTAACCAACAAATCTTTTGGGCAACCAACAAAATTTGAGGTAAAAAAAAATGGAACAAAAATTAAATAAATAAATTAACAAAAAAACAAAAGGGAACGAGAAAGCTCGAACTCTGAATAGCCCATGCCTACATTGTGCCTTGGCCACTGCACTAACATTGTCAGTTCTAAATTAGCCTACAAATTTTCCTGTAGAATTTATTGAGCTAAGTTCAAATCATTCAAGAATTATGTTACGATATAAGAAATTAATAAGATGTTCGGAAATATTTTTTGAAACTTTTCACAAGGTGGATTGGTGGAATACTCAATTTAAGGGTCCAATAGTTAAGTACACGACACGATGAGTTCGTGGAAATTTTCGGGGAATTATTTGGATCACCGAGTTATTTATTATGAATTTCCGAAATTTAGGAATTATGGAAATTTATTTTAAATAAAAAGAATTATTGCGGTGCAATCTGAGCCTTTGAAATTAACCACCGCTTCATCAGAGCCGTCAAAATCATTTAAATGAGAACTATACAAAGGCCAGATCAGATCGCACGAAGCAGAACTCTCCCGAAAATCTCAGAACACGCGATCCGTTTTGGCGACCCAAGAAGACGACCCGGCCGGAACTTCTCTGTCCAGCGATGAAACGGCGGAGAACCGGTGCCATTGGGCTCCTCTCTTCATCGTCGACCACCTGGTGGTCTTGGATCATCCATACGTCGGATGAGGAAGAAGAATCGAAGCAGGAAAGCTTCGGGTTCTCCGACGATTCTTCGGCTTTTTTTCGGCGGCTCTGGCGACATATTGAGCTGCATGAGGTAGGAAAAATACTCATCTTGTCATAGTCTACGTCGTGCTATAATTATTTTTCGAATTGGATCAAGTTTGGATCAATCGTGTTTTGGTTGATTTCGGATGCCGACGCGGCTGTTGTAGCCGACGACTTTTCTGGGTTCATATCCGATGATGATCCTCGTCCTAGAACACTAATCGGTGCTTGGTCAAGTTAATTCCACGACTTGGGCAGTGGTATACAACCTGGGCATTATCGAAGAGTAGCAGAGTTTGTTTTTTGGACAAAACAAGAATTAAACTTAATTGTTTCTACTTGGTTTGGAAATGGCAGATATGATGGTGTTTGTATAAAGTAGAATCGTATTGAAGGGGAGCAGTATACCTATAGGTTGGTTGAAGGGATGAACTAACTGGGAGCCTTGGGCCCTTGGCACTCTTGTTCGCACACGCATATGTTTCGCAAGCATTCCGACAACTTCGATTAAGGGAATGGATATCCACAGTTCCTCTCAGCCCCAGATTAACTTCTTATCATCCTTTCTCATAGAAAGTGAAACCGGGAACAGGCTGAGCCTTTCCCATTTCGTTTTCCATTTTAACTAGAGACACGTGAAACTCACGTGAGTGGGCCTAAAGAGTCCGAGCATCTCATGCTCCGAGCATGGAAGACGTTCCCCTTCAAGTCGTTTTGCTTTCCATTTGTTCTTTTAATTCAAGCTCATTAGGCACGCCATGCTAAATTCCAATAATCAGCATCCAAAATTTCCCTAATCAAGTAGATATATTTTGAAATGATGTGTGAATTTATTGCCTCTAATTAAAGTGCTCAAGAAAGACCATGCTAAGAAAGCAAACTTTTATATTTGACTGTATTTAGAGGCAGATGCATTTTGTAACTGAAATCAGTCAATTGTTTTTATAGGTTAATACTTGTTTGTGGAAAGTGATATTATTATCGTTTGATCAATGATAGATGAAGAATTATGATCCTCGATCTATAACAGTCAAAGTTAAAATAAAGGCCGCTTGTTTGAAACCTACTCAAATCAGAAAGTAGTTTCATTTTTCACAAATTTCTACTATTATATGCTCATTTGATGCTCCGCTATTACAGAATAACTTGGCTAGGTATCTGTTTGCAAACAATACATGTTCGGAAAAGTTTCTTGGAAAAAGAAAAGAAAATTGAAATATTTGTTGTACCGGCATGTGATCTGGTTTACATGTATATACACTGTCATAAAATATCAGCTCATCTACTTGATCCAAAATACAGCGTGTCATTTTTTTCCCCTCGTTATACAGAGACTTAAATCAACGTCTACATTTTCAGCAATAAAAAAAAATAAAAAAAGGATTTCTATCACACAAGTGTTCAATTGTTACTTGATGCAAGAGTGTTTGCATAACTAATGACTAGAAACTGCTCACACCAATGGGTGTGGAGAAGTAGGTGGTTACCGGTTTAAAAGTGAGTAGTTAGCTTCTGAAAATAATAAAATTTCTTATTAATTGTTTGTTTAATTTTTTACTTCTTTTTTTTTATCTCATTTGGTTATGGTAAGCAAACCCTCTTCTCTTAAACATAGTATAGATAAGCGTCTCATCTATTGTTAATATAGTAGATTTGATTTTGTGATAGAAGGAGGGATTAACGAATATTATCATCAATGATGCTATTTGTTTTTCTCAAAAAACCAGTGAAAGCAAATCATAATCGCCACAATTTTGTTAATAATATATATCCTCCAATATCTCATTTCATTTTTGGTTAGAAATTCAATTCTAAAAGCTTAGTTAAATACAACTCGTTTATGTGATTTTGTCTCAAATCAACCCTCTTCTTTTTTTTCTTTCTTTTTTTTTGAGAAAATAAGGGACCTTTATTGAACATAACCAAAGATTACATATGGGAATGACCGGTGGTGGACATGAACTCCCCACTCTCCTTCCTAAAAACCGAATCAGTTACGGGTCTGTCATCAAGAATGACTTCCATGAGCCAAAAGAGCCCAACCCCTAACTAACAATGTCGCCCAACCTCACAGGCTACAGATAATCCCAAGAATATCGATAACACCTCATAGCCAAACGCCATAAAAACCAATGCCCTCTTTAACACCGCGTCCCAATAAAGCCAGACCACGTGCAAGGATCGCTAGTCAACGTATTGACCATAAGATAAAACCGAAAATAAAACAACTCGTCCCCAGGAAAGACATTACCTCCATGACACATCAATTTGACCCAACCCTCGCTCAACAGAGGAGGGACCAACAATTGACCAAAAAAACCTAGCCAAACCTAACTAAAAACAAGGCTCTAACCAACCTAACCAAAAACAAGACTCTAAACAATAAAAGAGAAACGTTGCCGCAGTACTCCTCTTCGTTGTCATCAGGAACCCGGCCGGCAGGCCACCACCACAATTCCATATCTTCGAGCACCCCAAGTCGATGATACCATGCGGCAAGCCACACCAATTGTATCACCAAGAAATAGGTGAAAAATTACTGTACTGTGCCACCACCATGCCCACCATCTTGAGAGCCCAAATCCACCACAGCTGCCGCCTCCGTCTAGCGATACACCGTAGATCTAGAGTAGAAATTAGTGTCATACGATCCATGGCGTACCGCTGCCTTGATCTGGCCTCTAGCTCCTTCCTCCACGCTGATCGCCCACCATCAGTCTTCCCCACCAACACTGCCGCCTGATAGAAGCGAAGAGCCATACTCAACCTGAACCAGCAAATCGACTCACATAGCAAGACCCCTGCGATCACAAGATCCCGTCTGGCAACACCCACCTCTCATCGATGAGGCATAGAGCCATGGTCGACGCTGGGGCGCCGCCGGACAGACTGAAGAAATCCCTTTACTTTCTCCAAACCCTAGTTCTCCCCTGTTTTGTCGGATCTCTCTCTCCTGGCTTTGACAGCATTCAAATCAACCCTCTTCTAAATAACCTAGCTATCCAACATGCTAAGTTTTATCCTAGGTGCAAAAGGCACACAATTGTAATGAGATGGGTCATTTCATTTGTACGTACCCAAGTTCATCACGCTTTGTAATTGAAGCATGCAATGGGTCAGGTAGCATACATGGTTAACGAAGTCGTCTCCTTCTCTTCTCTTATTTCTTCTAGTTCATTGACCAAGTTATGGAAGATATCTTCGTTTACCTACAACCTGAAATCCTGAATGACTATAGTGTCGAATTGCACTGCAAATGACTTAACCGGAGAGGAGACTCCTGCTCAAGTGGCGATCAAAAGGCTAGTGCGCGTAGCCGTGTAGTGCCATCGATCACTACATGCATGGTAATTAATATTTAAGTTTTAAAATTTTGATACTTCAGATTTATGAAAATTTGGATCTATTTCAACCAATATTGAAACTTAAAAATTAATTTGAAGTACATTTTAGATACTATTAAATATCGGCAATATCAAATAATGAAAATTTGACGAAAATTTCAGTAATTTCAAATAAATTTAAACCCTTAATATGTTTATGTAAAGTTGACCGATATTAAGGTTTATAATGCAGATGACATAAAAAGCTTGGTTTCTTAGTCAAACAACTCTACATCACGTCCTATAGTTCATATATATTTTTTGTGTGGAAGTGTTGTAATGTTCATTTAGTTGCACTCAAATGATTCTAAGTAACTTTTCTGGGTCCAACTTACCATCTCTAATCATCAAAAGGTAAAGCAGTTTAAGATTCGGAGAAGATTTTCCTTGTTAAATCTATCAATTTACCTCTCCAAAGGCAAATGTGGATGTTTTTGTTTGCTTTCTTCTAATTTCGGCTCATTAGGCACGCCATGCTAAATTCCAATGATTAGCATCCAAAATTCTAATGAAGCATGATATCTTTTGAAATTATTTTTGATTGATTGCCTCTAATTAAAGTGCTCTTGAAAGACCATGCTAGGAAAGCAAATTTTATGTTTGACTATCTTGACAAATAACAGAAAAAATAAGAATAAAGGAAGGAGGTGCTACCAGAGACAGAGCTTGAAAAAAGAGTAAAGAACAAAATAAAGCAAATGAAAAAGACTTTGGTGTTGTGAACGTTGTGGGCATTTGATTTGGCACTAGACAAGTCAAAAAGCGTGAGATATTGCATGACTCATTCCTATGATTAGTACTGAGAAAAAATATTATACACTTGACGAGAAAGAATCAAAAGCATAGATACTCCATTGATACTCCTTCAAGTTTCATATTGCAATTCAGGCTTTTAGTTATCATTATGTGACATTACTTCTGAGATCTGATCATAGTTGTATTGTGGGGATTTCAATTTGAAATTGGATTTTGAGAGCTTGAGATTGGAAGAAAAGCTTGTGATAAGGGTTATCACAAATAAGATTGGTTTTTGTAGTGTTAAAATGTGTCAATACAGTTTACGACATGGTTTTGTTAGTCATATGATGGAAAAATTGAGACATGTAATACTACAATTTACTACCTTCAATTTGTGTCAAAAAAAAATGTATGCCTTTATGATTTAAAAATTCAATCATAAATATAGAGCATGCTTGTCTCACATTAAAAAAAAAAACGTAACTTTATCTCTTATTACACTGATTAACTAGATTTCTTCGATTCAGAAAATTAATATTCGGTTATACTTTATCATGCAAAGTTGCGAGTTTGACATGCATTAATGCATACCATATTGATTGGTATGAGACTATGAGGTAACGAGGGCTCGAAGCTAGTCTTTATACATGTATTATGTACACCAAAACCATGTGTAGCTCTTATGCTGCATTGTCAACCACCTTCTCAACTTGCCAATCCCAGAGTATCCATGTGTTACAGACTAAACTACACTGTTTCGAAAGTGGAATTTCATGCCAGACTTGATCAAACAATGCTTCAGATACTTAACTCGAAGCTTTACTTAATTTAGTCCACCATTTTCAGCTTTTAAAATTTCGAAACCCCCTCCGTCTTCCTCTTCCTTCTTTATTTTAACGAATGGTCAGAGAGATCCATGACGCCACCACCACCGCTGCGAAAAACCCACAGTATAAATTAGGAAGCAAAAACCAGTTGTATATATTTTTTTTTCTGAAAAGGACGAAAATGACCCCACCACATGCATGGTTATCAGGATACCCTCACATGTCCCAGAGCAGCAGTTTAGGAATCTGATGGAGAATTATACGAAAACGATGAAGCAAAGCCAGCAAGGGGAAGGTTCGAGATTGCACCTGTGCCAAGATAAGAGGTCAAAGTGGTCCTAAAATGGTCAAGGGGAGGGCAAATTGGTCAATTTTGAAACAGCGGGGTGGCCAGAAGAAGTTGGAAGCAGAGCCCCTTCCAATTTACTTCTTCTCCAGCTATATCAATAATGCATCAAACAAGGCATCTTTTTAAGCTCTGCATGCCTCTAATTCTGAAAACCCCAATTTTTTTATGTCAAAATCTCTTAACATCCATGAGGGACTCTAAATTATTCAGATTAAAGAATTGGGAAAGAGCTAATAATTATGAATTTAATAGTATGTGTGTGTCAGACAAGCTCACCCAGATCCACAATTCCATCATCTTCTATAGGTTTTGAATGGAATCTCGTCAATTTCTATGCCAAAGAGTAGCTTTGAAACTTTGAACCTTTACCAAATTACCCCAACACTTTCAATTCCATTGACAAAAGCAAGAATAGCAAGAAAAAAACAGAGCCCATTTCTCTAATTTGATTCTGTTTCATTTAACGGAGCAAATAACATCAAGAACTGATCTCATTTCTCTGAGACTCAGAGCCCAAAAGGCCCCAAAAAGAAAAGGAAAAAATTCTGTACAAGTATAAATCTTCCTCAAGAAAAAAGCTACGAGCGGAACTGGGCTTTCTGAGCCAAACCCAGACACCAAAAACTCTCTAATAGTACTAAAGCAAGGATCTTTAGAGAGAGAGAAGAAAAAAGGTCATTGCTTGCTTTCTCTCTCTCTTTCTGGATCCTCTGTTTTCATGAATCAGAGTAATCGTGCCAGCAGATGAGCATAGTGACGCAGCGTCTCACTATGTAGAACCTTGCTCTCTGTTCCTTGACCAATCTAGCACACTTCCTTGAAAACGCACACCTTCTGTTTGAAGACTTGTGGCAATTAGATGAACTAGAGCGGCTTGATCTTGAAGAAGACAAGGACAGAGATGACCCTTCTTTCTTTGACAGCTTCCATTTCTCATCGAAATAGAAATTGGGTGGTGGATGATGATGATGATGACCAGTTGATGCAGTAGCGGTGGCAGAGGTGGTACTAGCAGAAACAGAAGAAGCCATAACTGAAGAATGGTGATGCAAGAACAGTTGCAAGTGCTTTCGTTTTGGATTTTGGAGAAGCATAAAGAGAAAAATGGAATAAGAAGGGGGTTTTGCAAGTAATGAGAGACCCAGTCAGTGGAGGTTTGGTATTTATAAGGAGCTGGGTTTTGCAGATGGGTGTGGCAGTGGGTGTCACCTGGGCCTTCTCTGCCTCGAGAGGTCCACCATAAGTTTAATTTTTTCCTTCAAATTTTACAGAGAGTAAAATGTTAGTGTTAAAGTTAAAATTGTTGGTTGCTTATAATAATGGAGTTTAGTTGTTTATTCAGAAATGGAGTATTTTAAATACGGTGGGTTCCCAAAGCAAGACGTCATGGTCTACTTAGCTCAGTAACTGCAGCAAATCTCATTCTAGCTTTGTGATGACGCTGTGACTCTGTATTTCTAGGGTTTATGGAGCGTCAAAGCTATGTACAGTGATGGCCCTTTTGATAAAGGAAAAGATTTGCAGAGCAGAAGAAGATCGAGTTAGGGATGTCCCTTTTAAAAAGTTTCAAGCTTTATCTGGCAGGGACAGTAAAAAGAAAAACTTGTGGCAAAAGAGAGGCATGGTTTTTTTTACTTTTTCAGTTTTTTACCTCAGGAATAGGCAATGAGTGTTTTACGAGTGGTGAAATGATTATGTGGATCTGACTTTACATAAGACCTAGCAATGCCCTTCTTCTTGTTGGGATTGATCAATCAAAAGGGCTTAGCTTAGATCATGATTTGTATAGTGACATATCATAGATTGATTCACAAGGTGTGATCAAATCAGTAGAGACTAAAGAGTAAGAGGGTGTCCGGAGCTATCTAGAAGGGGGGACACATTACTCAATGGGGTTTGATCATGGATGTGGCAAATTGGTTTGATGGGAAAGTTCATGGGGGGTGTTTGTACCTTCTTTGCTTCAGTGCTAACTACTCTGATAAGTCATAGCGACCTGATTTAGTATCTGCATTACTCCATGTTGTCAAGTGTGATTGGAGTAGAAATGGAAAAAGGAAATTCTATTATGGTGATCTAGACTACTCACTACTCTAGACAGTGATTTTGAAATGGAATTTTGGAGTTTAGGTCTTAGACCAGTTGTCACTTGTTCTGGTTGGGGCATAGGTAAAGGCAAGAGGGTAATTCTTGTACAAAATGTCTAGTACAAAAAATTGAATTATTTGTCATCTAGGTCTCAATTATTTATGATTGTTTTCCGACCATGAAGGCAATAGAAGGGCAAGAATAATAAACTGTCACTTATCTAGTAGTTATGGAAATGAAAACCTTATAAATTTTCAGTTGCTGATTATCATTTTGATTATGTTTTTTTTTTTTTTCTGTCTAAAACTAATCTTAATCTCACCAGCACCGCCACTCTTGCTTCGCTTCAATTGACCATTTATGATCTTCTTCTTTTTTTTCTTTTCTTTTTTCTTCTTTTTACTAATCTTGATCCTGACATATCTGATACAAGTGATTTTAAAGATAATGGTTATAGATTTTCATAAACGCGCATTCTGTCTTTCTATTTCCATTGCCACCGTTGCTTGGATGTTAGAAACATTAGGATTTAGGAAAGGGCAGTGGCATTTGGTAGGGTTGATGTCCTAATCTGATGTATAACAAGTAATTTATACTTCTTCTTTTTTAGTTATATTAAAAGTAGTCGAACCTGATATATTCTAATATGAATCAAATGTATCACTCTCTTTCACCACATACTAATATTAACGTTACTTTTTCGGTTTACAAAGACATCAAAACATGATATTGTTTTAAATTACATCAAGTTTAGGTATAGTTTAATACCTAATTTGTATATACACCCCAGGCCAATATGCCCATACTCTACTAAAAAAAAGCAAAATGGAGATTATGTACTAATTTTGGGAGAAAGGATAGGGTCAGATCACATGCTGCACATGGTACAGCATCGTGAAGTGGGCCCATTCCTTTGACGGTTGATTATGAGTTAAAATGATTTTGCCTTGTCCCTTTGCACACGTGTCGGTTGCCACAACGGAGTCTTTCTGTTCCCAGTCGCTCAGACCAGAAGTCCTTACCGTGCTCTACTTTTTATTGTTCAACGGTCAACATTTTCACCTAGAGAGAATCTGCAGCGTACACGTGTATCTGTAAATCAAAAGGTAATATGGATTGGGGACTTGAAATTTTTTTTTTTTTTACTGGGATGAAAAATGAAATTTGCATAAAGCTATGCAACTTTGGATTCGAATCCTTTCACATTTTAAACCAAATTCTTGCACATTTTGGAGATTCATGTTATCCATTCCAACTAAAAAATTCTGATGCTAAATTTTTACTATATTAGTAGTCTAATGTTATCAAAATGCTTTTTGCTGACATGTGAACTTGTGCTAATTTGATACACTTCGATATTCTCTTAATTATGATCGAGTTACTAACTTAGTAATTAACTTTGTTTTGTTGAACCAGTAGTTGGTGGAATAAGTTACTTGTAAAGTTGTCTCATTAGTATGTATTACCAACTTTTGTTACGAGGAACACTTTTAATCCGAGGGTCTAGGGGAAAAAAAACAAACTAAAGTTATCATATTCAATCGGGCTAGACTTCTATTCGTACCCGATTTTAGCTGAGACAATTTTAAGATAAACATTTGCACTAGTGAACCAAAGTACCAAATATTTTAATGCTCTACTTAGCTACAAAACTCATTTTGTAACACTTTAGTTTAACATAGATGACATTATTCATCGATGCTCCCCTTGATATGGAAGAAGTGAAAACATTTAACAAGTTCTTAAGGATTTTGTCTTAGATGAATTCATGAAAATCAATGTACTAGTTAGTCACAACAAAAGCATGTTCATATTGTCTAGCCTCATTGGTTTTGTTGAATGCATGCATTTAGATGTTCAATATTTCCAATTATATAAAAGCTAGGAAACTCTATTAATAATTCTAAAGCCCCCACTAATAATTGAATTTGCATTCTTGTCTGGAAATCTCATACATCATCTTTCTCATGGATAAACATGATCAACTTCTTGCTCATTACATGTCATAGACAACCAACCATTGGGAAACAACAAAATCTTCAGCTGCTTACAATTGACTAACGCAATGAACAATTCTCCAACCTAATCACTTCATTTCCACTAAAAAATGTGCGTTTTCTCCCAAACAACATAATATTCCAGAACCTGCTAGAAATCAAACACTCGTGATATTCTCACATCCCTACACTCCTCTCAAATGGGAAGTTAATTAGAGTATATACTAATCCAAATTAAGTCCTCTCCCTTTCATGAAGAAAAAGGTCTACTTTGCTTGAAAATTAGGTACTAGTATTTCACTATGATCTTGACCTCTTTTAGTACTGGTTAGCTCTGCACAGAACCTATATGCAAGAAAAATGAGGTGCATAAATATATATATATATATATATATATATATATATATATATGTAGAGCCCTCTTTTTAACATGCAGTGTTCAAGGAATAGGGAACACTTGCTATTTTATATTTCTGGGTTTCTTTTTCTTCCATTCATCCATTGGATTCAATGGGTATCTATCTTTCTGTTGCTTTCCCATTAGCTTGACTGGTAAGAGCTATATATAGTTTTGTTAAATGCAAAATGCATGCAGCCGCTAAAAAAATATTTAGGGTTTAATAATAATGCAGTCATATATATGAGTCATCTCTACCTCATGAGTAAGAGCATCTAGAAGCTAAATGAGGCATCTAGGATCATGGGTAGTAGTCCATTTTTAGAATCAATTAAGCGTAATTAATCAAGCTTTGCTATTTAATTGCTTAGTTAGAGGTTGTTGCCCTTTCCTGTTGTTCTTTTTCAAACTTGAGGTTTAGGACCACTAAGAATAATGATTCTACTAACAGAGACATATGTATAAACATATATACATGTAGCAGCTTATCAGTTTTGCTACTTTGGCCATGGAAATTATTAGAAGAGGTGTTTGATGATATTGCTAGAGAGGTGTACTGAGAAATGAAGGATTAGAATTAGAAAGAGCCCAGAAATCAATGAGTGAAATTTTGACACAGATAACACAGAGCTCTAGCTAGCTGCTGCAAATTTAATATCATGCAGCAGCTACAAAATTATTAAAGGGGTATGTTGATGGGAGGGATGACATTAACCCTCAAAATAAAGTGGGGTCCTTATGGTTACTATTTATGCATAGCTCGTTATTAATTATTTGGGGGTGAAATTTGATGAGTACTTTATGACCGGTCAAGAAAAATTGAAGTCCAGCTGCACACTGAAGAAACAGTTCAATTATGCTAATCAGATACCACATGGAGAGCCCTAAAAGACATTTTAATTTAGAAATATGGAGGAGGAATCTGTGATTTGATTTGATTGAGGGAGTGGTAAACTGCTGCCTCAAAATTAATGCTGCAAAATCAATAAGCTGTCCAACAATATCCCTAGTGCTAGTTGTAGCCATGCAGATACTATATACCTATATTTCATGACCCTTAACCTTCAAAAATTCTATTAGAGCAAGTGCACCCGTAGTCAAGAAAATGTAAAGTCGAGAAGTCAAGAATTCGACCAGTCAAGTTACTATTCACTGCCACTGGACATGGGTTTCCACCCGTTTTTTTTCTTAACCGGTCAAGACTGTTTATTATTATATTTTTTAACTGTTCATTGAAAATAATTTTTTTGGGTGTGAGATGTTAGGAAAAATTTTAGGGGGGTCTCGAAAATCGACTTTTTATACATACATAATTTGGGAAAACTTCCTTCATGAAAGTTATAGAGATCATCGATACGAGTTCGTGCATATGTAGAATGCAAAAATCAGAGTTCGTATGAATTAGTTATAAATTTTTGAAAATTTGAAAATTTTCTATAAATAACAAAAATTTCTTGTCCTTTTTTATAAGGACAGATTTTTCTTCTTTTCTTCACTTTCACCCCTAAAACTCTCTCTTCTCTCTTCTCCGAGTCTCCTCAGACCCATCAGGTCCCGACCGACCCGACCCGAGTTTTCCGAGGCCGTCGTGCGTCCTCCGGCAGCGGACCCGGGCCATACGGGCTCGCCTCGGCCCGCTCGTCCTCCCCACAGTGGTGCCTCACCTCACCACTCAGGCCAGAAGGAGATCGAAGGCCTCCCACAGCCGTGCGACATGACCCGGCCGAAAGTCCAGTTTTCCGGCATCCTCTCGGCGACTGGGCGACAAAATCCTGCTGCAGGTCGGCCACGTGGTGCTTCTGGATTGGTTCGTGTCTTCCACCCTTGGATTTAGCCGCGTCTGTCTCTTCGCAGCTTCCTGATGTCACCCACGTTCTGTGGTTGGCCGAGCTGGCAGCTCCATGACCTTGGGCAAGAAAATAGTCATCGGCTTAAACCTTTTTTTTACCTCAGTCATGCAAAGCCAAAGTTTGGCTGGTCAAACAAAGCCCGGTGGAAGGTTCTTTCTCTCCATTCCCGGTCACCACATCATCATTCCCTCACTTTGCCCGGGCAAAGTCATACCGGTAGACTTGCTCTTAGAGCAAGTGCACCGGTCTTGCTTTGCCCGGGCAAAAGGGGAGAATGATGATGTGGTGACCAGCCATGGAGAAAAAACAACTTCCACTGGTGAAAGTTTGCCCAGCCATAAGTTGGCTTTTGATGACAGAGGGCAGAAAAAAAGGCAAGCTGCTGACTAAATTCTTGACCGGGTAGAGATGCTGCCAGAAAGCAGAACGTGGCTGCACAATAGGAGGCGTCAGATGAACAGTAAAAAGCTGGGTAACGGTCATGCAATCCCAGCCTTCCATTTCAATTAAAGATCTGATGAACAGTGAAAGATGAACAATCTTGACCGGTCAAGAAAAAAAACGCGTGTAAAACCATGTCCAGTGACAGTGAATAGTAACTTGACTGGTCAAATTCTTGACTTCTCGACTTTGACTTTTCTTGACTACAGGTGCACTTGCTCTTATGGACCAAGGTATAGGTGGACCAAAGGCAAAATGGAGGGTAAAATAAAATCCGTTTAAGAAAAGATCCTCTTTCCCAGTTTCAATATCCTGATCCCACTTGATAAAATGATTTAATGGAGGAACTGATAATTCTATTAATGAATTTCATTATTGTTGTAGTAAATAGGTAAAATGTCTATATCATGGAGTATGCACTTAAGAAGTGGAGAATGTGTGGTTTGTATGGAATGCACATTGAGAGGTAGAGAAATTGTGTAGCAAATATACTAATGTATGTAGGGCAAATTTACACTACTTTGTAACCCTATATAAACCCCCTCAATATGAGAAGAAGACTCACCAATTCACTCTTCAGTTTCTCTGAAACACGTTATCAGCACGAAATTGCTCTAGAATTAGAATCGAAATCGATTAGAGTAGTGAAAGTTCATGATCCGAACTTGGTCATTTTACCAACCTTACAAGAAACCCCCAAATCCTATCACATATCAAAGCCCTTGATCCCAGAAGCTCAGAACCGGTTTCAGAACCCCCAGAACCGGCCGGAAACCTGCCGAACCGGCTGCCGGAAGTTCTGAACCGCTGTCAGAGTGCTGCCGAGCCCCTGCCGAGTGCTGCCGAGCCCCTGCCGAAGTGCTGCCGACAGCCCCTGCCTACCCCCTGCAGACCCCCTGCGCAGCAGCTGCCGAGTATCTGCCGAGCCCCTGCCTACCCCCTGCCTACCCCCTGCGCAGCAGCTGCCGAGCATCTGCCGAGGCCCTGCGCAGCAGCTGCCGAGCACCTGCCGAGCCATCTGCCGAGCACCTGCCGAGCAGCCTGCCTAGCACCTGCGCAGCAGCTGCCGAGCTGCTGCCGAGCAGCTGTCGACACATCTGTCGAGCGACTTTCCGGACACTTTTCCGGCGACTTTCGGGACATTTTTCCGGCGACTTTCCGGACATTTTTCCGGCGACTTTTCGGACACTTTTCCGACACTTTTCCGGCGACTTTCGGGACATTTTTCCGGCGACTTTCGGACACTTTTCCGGCGACTTTCGGGACATTTTTCCGGCGACTTTCGGACACTTTTCCGGCGACTTTCCGGACACTTTTTCCGGTCAATTCTTAAGGTAAACTTTTCTAAAAGTTCCCGTTTTTGAAGTTTTTATTACTTTTCTCTTCTTTTCACGGGGACTTCCAACATCCCTTATTCTACCCCCCTTTCTTCTTCATAGGGGAGACCAAAAAAGGCCGAACTGTGGGGGTTCGTGCTCACTCCAAGCTTGGAGCTTGTAGAGTCCTCCAAACTTAGAATTTGTTGAGAAGAAAACAATCGACCACATACATCATTGTTTCGATTTAATCCAAAACCCCTCTTGGAATCAAGATTTTCTTGGAAGCGACTACGCTCAGAAAATCCCTAATTTCTTGAAAGCGATTACGCTCAGAAAGTTTATAGTTTTTCGTGGTAGCCTTTTTCGCTCCGAAACTAACCCTATTTTCTTGTTGTTCTTCAGGATGAGTAACCTGAACAAGTTGAGCTTCAACCCACTAGGGACAACAGGCGCAGGATACCACAGGTGGATCCGTGATATGCGCCAGCATCTTAAGGCTGATGGGATCCTGAGTACGATCCAAGAGCCAAGTCAGGACGTGCTTACTCCTCAACAAGCTCTTGCTTTTGAAGCAAATAGAGCAAAGAGAGAGGCTAATGAAGCAAAAGCCATCATTCTCATGACAAGGCACATGAATGACGCGCTCCAAAATGAGTACCTCAATGAGGAAGACCCAAGAAAGCTATGGGTAGAACTCGAGCAGCGTTTTGGCAACGTCCGTGATTCCCTGCTTCCCGACTTAGAAGAGAGATGGCAAAGCCTCCGCTTCTGTGATTTCAAGACAGTTCTTGACTACAATTCGGAAGCACTTCGTATCAAGTCTATGATGGAATTCTGTGGACATCAAATCACTGATACGATGTTGATCGAGAAAACTCTCTCTACCTTCCCTGTCTCTGCATTAATGATAGCTAAAAACTATCGAATTGATATCAATGCTAGACGCATCACAAGATTTCATGAACTAATTGGTGTCATGAACGTAGCTGAAAAGCACGACAACATACTTGTGAAGAACTATAACTCTAGACCCGTGGGAACCAAGTCAATTCCGGAGTCTAATTATAGTCGCACCTCCAAGGGAGGACGCAAGGAGCGAAACCCTAAAAGAAGGGATAATTATGGACGTTCAGGTCCATATTCTCGCCCTAAAGAGGAAGGAAACCGCCAAGATAGGCGTACACGGAACCGTGGAGGTAAACGTGTGAAGAGAGAGCGAGGCCAAGCCTCCTGTTATGGTGGTAACACCACCAATGGAAACAACCGTTTTCAAAGTGCTCCTAAAGCACCTCGATCAAGGGAACCTGACCATAATGATGCTTGTCTCCGATGTGGACTACCTGGACATTGGGCAAGGGCATGTAAAGCATCCCAGAATGTTGCAAACGCGTACAAAATGTATCGTGAAGCAAGGGAGGCAAATTACATGGAACAAGAAGATCAAGATGGCAATCTCGATCTAAGGGTGGAAGACGACAAAAATCAAAACCCAGAAACTGGCGATTTTGATTAAGTCTTCTCATTTTCCAAGAGATGTAGGCAATCGCCACATTATCCTATAGTAGATGCCAATGGGATTAATCTTTCTTCAAAAGTAGGCGTACTCAATGTGATTGTGATGTCTAGGAAGGTTTTGAGATAATTGGTACTTAAGCGAGCCTTTGCTCCACCAACATCTCTCTACTCACCTGGTCACCTTTGCATTGGAATTACCGAAAGAAGTTAGACAACTACCATTGCTTTGCATTAACTAAGTTTATTGGATTACGCTTTCTTTGATGAAATAAATGATGATGTAATTCCGTTTGGCTTATTAATAAAAGTTGAGTTCTTTCCTTTATGACTCCCTTTTAATTACGAGCTTTTCTCTTAAGGAATGGATGAACTACAATGTCTCGCAGATAGTGCGACTACGCACACCATTCTACGACATAGGCAATTATTCTTGGAGATGTTGCCTACATATTCCACTGTGACTACGATGGCTGGGCCATCAGGTTTAGTTCAAGGACATGGAATGGCCCAATTCCTATTGCCAAATGGCACCTTGATTAAAGTCACTGAAGCTCTCTATGCTCCTAAGGCAAATCGAACCTTATTGAGTTTTAAAGATTTAAGAGCCAACGGATTCCATGCGGAAACGCATACTGAGAACGGAAAAGAGTTCATTTGCATTACCTCTAATGATTGCGGACGAAAGCGCATCTTAGAGAAACTTATGTGTCAATCTAGTGGACTTTATGTCACTACAATTCGACCAATTGAATCCAATAATGTCATAAGAGAAGATCTCTTGGATTCTGACACATATTGGCTTTGGCATGACCGACTAGGGCACCCTGGTCGTGATATGATGCTCCGTATACTAAAGACTTCACACGGACATCCATTCTTCAGAGTGAGAAGAAGCAAGAATCGAGAATTGATTCCTGGACTTAACAAGACCGCAACAATTGCAGCATCTTGTGCTGCAGCCGTCTTGGGGCGCCATAAGGCTGCCCAAGTCCCATGTAATGACACCAACCATGAGCATAACGCCATGATTGTTCCTCCCAATGGCTACAATGCCATAGAAGGAGATGTAGTCACACATTTTGCTTCTAATAGCGCTACAGACGCTCAGGCCCAACCAAAATCCTCATTGGTTGCTTCTAAGGCCCCTCGCTCATTTTGCAAAGCCTGTTCCTTCGGGAAATTAGGACCGAGACCGTCCTACGCAAAGGATCCTAAAATACTCATTCCGTTCTTACAGAGAATCCAAGGGGATATATGTGGACCAATTCAACCATCATGCGGACCTTTCAAATACTTTATGGTATTGGTTGATGCGTCGACACGCTGGTCACATGTCGCGCTGTTGTCCACTCGAAATGCTGCTTATGCTAAACTCCTCGCCCAGATTATCCGTCTACGGGCTCACTACCCTGACCATCCAATTAAGTCAATTCGACTTGATAATGCTGGGGAGTTTACATCGAAAACATTCGATGACTATTGCATGTCACTGGGGATTGATGTAGAACATCCAGTTCCCCATGTTCATACCCAAAATGGTCTCGCAGAAGCTGCTATCAAAAGACTACAAATGATAGCACGGACATTAGTAATGCACACTAATCTTCCTGTTTCTGCTTGGGGATATGCAATATTACATGCAGCGACGCTAATTCGTCTACGACCCACTGCAACCCAATCTTACTCTGCGTTACAGCTAGTGACTGGGTACGAGCCTGATATCTCGCACTTACGCATTTTTGGGTGTACTATTTATGTGCCTATTACGCCGCCACAGCGTACTAAGATGGGTCCACAACGACGAATGAGCATTTATGTTGGATATGAATCTCCAACTATCGTCCGCTACCTTGAACCCTTGACAGGCGATCTCTTTACCGCTAGATTTGCGGATTGTCACTTTGATGAGACAGTCTTCCCATCATTAGGGGGAGATAAGAACACAAATGTTCAACAGGAACGACAGGAATTGTCGTGGTCTGTCCCCACTATGTCTCATCTCGATCCCCATACCGCACAGTCCGAACTTGAAGTGCGAAGAATAATCGAGCTCCAGAACGTAGCAGACACTCTGCCTGATGCGTTTTCTGATGTTGCTAAAGTGACGAGATCACACATACCTGCTGCAAACGTGCCTGCAAGGATTGATGTCCCGAATAATGGACATAACGCCACTCCTATAACGCCAGGAGATGGCACCATTGCTCAACATGGCAATAATGTGGCATCTATGGCTGCAGGTCCCGCAAGGAAGCGCGGTAGACCGATTGGTTCGAAGGATACTCGCCCTAGAAAAAGAGCGAATGAGGCACAAATAAATCCTTTGATCATCGATACTCAAAATCCATCCCATGAGAATGTTCCGGATTATGGTTATGTCCAAGAGACATCATTGGGGGACGCCTCAGTGTCAGAACCTATCCATGAGAACATAGAGATCTCTGTAAATTACACTAGTGTACATGGGACGTGGGAAAGAAACTCCATCATCATTGATGATGTATTCGCGTATTCAGTGGCGCGTGAGATTATTGAGACCGATGACATCGAACCACGCTCCGTTGATGAATGTCAACGTAGAGCTGATTGGCCAAAATGGAAAGATGCGATCCAGGCAGAACTTGATTCTCTAACGAAAAGAAAGGTATTTGGCAAAATTGTACCAATACCACCCAACACCAAACCAGTTGGTCACAAATGGGTATTCGTTAGAAAGCGTAATGAGAAAAACGAGATTGTAAGATACAAAGCTCGTCTCGTGGCGCAAGGCTTCTCACAACGCCCTGGAATCGACTACGAGGAGACCTACTCTCCCGTAATGGACGTTATTACGTTCCGCTACCTTGTCAGTTTGGTAGTTTCCGAAAAACTGAACATGCAGCTTATGGATGTGGTTACTGCATATCTATATGGGGATCTAGATACAGAGATATACATGAATATTCCAGATGGAATTCAACTACCCAAATCAAGTGGCTCTAATCCACGGAGCGCGTTTGCAATTAGATTGAAACGCTCACTATATGGATTAAAACAATCCGGACGGATGTGGTATAACCGTCTAAGTGACTACTTGATTGGTAAGGGATATGTCAATAACGAACTATGCCCATGTGTGTTCATAAAAAGGACAAGTTCCGGATTTTCAATAGTAGCGGTTTATGTCGATGACATGAACATAATTGGCACCCTTAAAGAGTTAAGGGAAACCGCTGAACACTTGAAATCCGAGTTTGAGATGAAAGATCTTTGGAAAACACGGTTTTGTCTCGGTTTAGAACTTGAGCACCGTAGAGATGGTATCCTGATTCATCAATCAGCTTATACCCAAAAGATGCTTAGGCGTTTCAACACTGACAAAATTAAGCCTTCAAGCACCCCAATGGTCGTCCGTAGTCTTGATCCAAAGAAGGATCCATTTCGTCCAAAAGATGACGATGAAGAAGTGCTAGAGGCAGAAGTGCCCTACCTAAGTGCAATAGGTGCATTATTGTACTTAGCACAATGCACGAGACCAGACATCTCATTCGCTGTGAACTTGCTAGCTAGATATAGCTCTGCACCAACACGACGCCATTGGACTGGTGTTAAAGATATCTTTCGATACCTAAGTAGTACGATCGATATGGGCTTGTTCTATCCCTACAGAAAGAAGATGGATTCGGACCCATCAAGTGTCAGGAACGCCACACATGGTGGATTGCGTTCCCTCTCCCCATCCCAAAACGATATAAGTGTTTTGGAAGGTTTTGCTGATGCTGGGTACCTCTCTGACCCACACAAAGGTCGCTCCCAAACTGGTTATGTTTTCACCATGGGAAAAACCGCGATATCTTGGAGGTCTACAAAGCAGACCCTAGTCGCTACCTCTTCAAATCATGCAGAGATTATTGCACTTCACGAAGCAGTTCGTGAATGTATATGGCTTCGATCCATAGTTACGCATGTTCGAAGCAATTGTGGTTTGAAGTCTACCACAGATGAGCCAACGAGCATTTATGAAGATAATGCTGCTTGCATTGAACAAATGAAGCAAGGTTACATCAAAGGCGACAACACCAAGCACATATCGCCCAAATTCTTCTACAATCAGCAACAACAGAAGCTCCTCAAGATCAAGGTGAACCAGGTTCGATCTGAGGACAATGTGGCAGACTTGTTCACTAAGTCATTGCCCAAATCCACGTTCGAGAAACATGTGGCAAGAATTGGCTTGCGGAAATTATCTGAACTCCCATGATCGTTGTCATCAGGGGAGGCACAGACATCAGGGGGAGATGTCTACATGTTCGTCTCAAAAGCGTGAAGGGTGTGTTGTGCTCTTTTCCCTTTCGACCGAGGTTATTTTTATCCCACTGGGTTTTTGTTACTCGGCAAGGTTTTTAATGAGGCAACAAGAGAAGCACCATGTTATCCAGAAACAAAATCCACACTCAACGCGCGTTGTGCTATTTTTCTCCTTCGACCAAGGTTGTTTTTCCCACAGGGTTTTATTACTTGGCAAGGTTTTTAACGAGGCAAATTAGAAGCGCACCTCCAAGACAATACTACTGACATGATATATCCAAGGGGGAGTGTTGTAGTAAATAGGTAAAATGTCTATATCATGGAGTATGCACTTAAGAAGTGGAGAATGTGTGGTTTGTATGGAATGCACATTGAGAGGTAGAGAAATTGTGTAGCAAATATACTAATGTATGTAGGGCAAATTTACACTACTTTGTAACCCTATATAAACCCCCTCAATATGAGAAGAAGACTCACCAATTCACTCTTCAGTTTCTCTGAAACAATTACATATATAATAAAAACTAATTATGTGGTTGTTACCCCCATTGGATATGGTCAAAGGTTAAGAGAAGTGTCTTCTATGGCAAGGTCCACCTGCACTAAGGCAAAAAATAAACTATTTTATCACCCAAATACCCCATTTTACCCTCCATTTTGCCTATGGTCCACCTACACCTTGGCCCATGATAGAATTTTTGCTCTTCTTGCTATCCAAGTATTGATGCACATGGATCAGCAAAAAAATTTGTGAAGGTTTTTGTTGATTGATTTTGTTGTAATGATGATTACGAAGACGATCTGTATAGAGATTCTCTATACCTCCTTGCTAAGATCAAGCATCTTCTCGAAATGGAAAATCAGACTCAATACAGATGATCACTAAGATTTGCCTCATGATCTTCAACATGTCATTAATTTTTGTTGTAAATGAGACTGGACAAAGTAATTGAGGTAACAGTAAAGAAACACCATATGTTTCATTGCATGCAGAACATGCAGAAACATATATTGAACACAAGGCTGATCAGCTTCAAGGCTCAATGCTAATTGTCTTAATTGAATGTTCTAGATCAACGACATAGACTATATATCTGTTTTAATTTCAGTCAAGTTTCAATGAAGCAGCATTTTTTCCATGCATTTCTTCTAGTTGGAAGGTTTAGTAACATGCACGCAATGCTTCCTGAAGCGTATATAACAAAACTGCACAAAACTACTTTTCATGAACCAAAAGTCAGAATCTTAAACAATTCTTAATTTGGCTCCTTTCTTCCATGCACCAGAATCAATCATTATCTCTAAATTAAAAACGAGGAGCAGCTCCGTTAAGTAATGCCCTTTCACCCAAATGAAAGGAGCATCACGTACCCCTAATAAAAGCTCTCTCATTCTAGAAGGTAAGAGTACTAATACACTATGCTATCTGAAGTGTATTGGGAGATCAAAATTCTATATGCACAGTACATCAACTTGAACAACTCAAGCAGCTAAATGAAGATTTGCATTTGAAGTGGGATCTTATTCCAGATTCACTATAATGTACTATCGGTTCTTCCGTTCTTCCACATAAACGTACTGTCGTACGTCTCTTTTATATATCATCTAGTTGAAAGATACTTTAACATGCTTCCATGTGGTTCATGTAGATGGATGATCTGATTTTGATATTTCAAACCACTAGTTTAACAGTATATGTAAGTGGTAGATAATATGGCCAAACTCACGTTAAATCACATAGCAATAGAGAGAGCAAGAGACACATTAAGAGAGTACATGATGATGCATGAAATGAGATACATTCCCCTTTCATTATCTGATTCTCCATTTCTACAAAGTTGTAGGATTATATTAGCTAAATCTTGAGATTGATTGAAACATGAATGTTGTCCTCTTCGGTCCTCTGCTATTTAGAATGATAAAACTCAGTATAATGAAGAGAAAAGTGCTTGAATATGCTTCTGGTACAGAGATTGTATTAGTATATAAAATGTGGCAAACCTTACACTTGTTTTTAGTTAAACAATTATGTATAAACTAGAGGATTAGTTTTTATATATGCTCTAAAGAGTTGATGGTCATTCAAGATTTCGACTACTGAAATCTGATACGCAAGGGCTGGTACTAGTAGCTAGATCCCTGCAAATTTATATAGCTGCTAATTGAGTTAGGATCTCACATGCTTCCATTGGAGGTATGCATGCATGTTCAAAACCCTCAGGGAATAACTACAACAGAAAAAGAGAAAACAAGAACAACCAGGAACCAAATTCATGAGTCAACTTTCTATCACCAGTTTTCAGCGGACATGAAACGTCATTCCCTATATATTTGTTCAGATCATATCTAACATTTCTTATTGATCGGCAGTTTTAAGCAAACTTGAATCAAATGAAAATGAATTATTTGAAATCTTCCCTGATGATTGAAAATAAGGTGTTAATATTTTAGTTTTGGTTCTTATTCTTGGCTGATATTCTTGAACTATTGCTTGATTATGATCATGATTACAGATTTAGAGAGAAGATCCTGTTCCCATGGGTAGTTAGTCAATTTAGAATTAGTTAAGCCCAACTGCACAAGTTTTGGATTTGATTAACGTACTAAACCACTTTTGTCCTGTTCAGTTCTTGTCCTTTCTTTCTTTCTTCTTCTTCTTATTCTTTTTTTTTTTCCTTTTTCGTATCAAGCACAAGGATCTATACCCTTCTCTTCTAAATTATGATGTGCTTACCAAGCTACCAGCCATTTGAATGGTAAAGAGGTGTCTAATTCTTGCATTGCACTACCATATATACATGACCAAATTTAAAACAAAGCTATCAATCAGCAAGCTGCAAATTTAATAATATGCAGCAGTTACAATATAAACTGCAGCCAAGCCACCCACCTTTTAGAATGGCATGTCAATGGGAGAGGGGACATGAACTATAAAAATGTTTATCAACTATTTTTTTTTAAATTTGATTATTTATTCAAGTGGAGCTTATGGAATCTATTATATGCACATGAATACCTCAGGTCCTTACCTCACTATCACCAGTCAAATCTTCTTCTCTCCAGCTGCACACAGAAACGTTTTGACAATTTAATTAAGAACATAAGGAGAGGTGGAATAATCTTTGTTTTAATTGAACCACTGCAAGTGGCCTAGTGGTTCTTGTCTAGTTGGTTGTGCTCCCCAACCTAGGTTTAAACTCTGAAGCTGTCAAAGTGGTCAGACACTGTGCTGCAATGTACAGTTGAAGCATTTCACATGCGCTGAAGGGGTTTATCTTGGGACTAGGAAGCATTTGGGTTCCCCTTGACAAAGTCAAAAAAAAAAAAAAAAATCTTTGTTTTAATTGTGGATTTGCAAGCTGTTGCCTCTTATGAAAAGCTGAAAAATCAATATCGGGTCAATAAGCTTTCTTTTTTGGTCTGAAATTCATCTATTGATAGCCAAGAGGCAAAATTTTGTGTCTTGGCTTCTTTTGTCATAGACATTGGAACTTTTGTTGTTCTATGCTTTTGGTCAATAAGCTTTCAACATTATCCCTTCTGATGTGTTTAGCCATGCAGATAATTTAAATATAAACACAGTGAATGACTTTGGGACACAGAAACAGAGAAAGTCTGCATTTTGAAGCAGCTGCAATTAGACAATCTTTTTAGGTGACTGAACAATTATTTTTCTTCTCCAAATTTGTCTATTTCTTGATTTATTTTGCTGCGAACAATGATGATCTGTATAGAGATTTTATGTAGCTTCTCGATTATGGAAATCATATGCTTAATGCAGATCAACTCCACTCAGATATGTGCCTAATGATTTTCAGCATCAATTCTAATAACTGTATTGTTGTCTGACTAAGATAGGACGAAGAAAATGAACTAATAGTAAGCAACAAAAAACTCCAATGGTTTCAGTGCAGTTTATCACTATACTAGAGAGAAAATCAGAGCAAAAAATGCAGCAAAGTGAAGTGAGCACTTTCTTTTGGGGGAACGCAACTTAGTAGGTCTCTGAATCTCTGAGCCTCAAGTGTCAAATTCTTCATCCTAATTCAATGTACTGGATCAAACAAGAACACGTTGTCTCTCTTAAGGCCACTTGCACATTGACTACTTGAATGTTTCTCAGTCTGGCTTTTCAGTGAAGCAGGAAACTTGCCTTGCTTCCCTCCAAGTGGCTATAATCCCACATGCACCTAATCCTGAACAGAGATTTCCTCCACTCATTGAATACAGAAGTACAGAGAAATTGACGATTCTCTGCATATATTGTATAAACAAACATTTATCTTCTTTTCCGGCATTGCTTTCTGCTTATTACGAACCTGCATATGTATGCATAGACGACTTTCGATGAACTAAAAGTACTTGGATTCATGTAAATCATAAACAATTAAATCTTTTGTGCACCAGAATCAATCATTAGCTCTAATTGAGAAAAGGAGGAGCAGCTCCCTTAAGTCATGCCATGTTACTTGGATGAGGGAACATCCACCCTTAATTTAAAAAACTTCATTCTATATATATGATTTTATATATGCTTGCTATCTATATTTAGGGTGTCTTTCTTTCACTTGTGATTCACGCTCATGATTAACAGGTCAAAGTTCTTATCCTACTGCAGTACAGTATCAACATGAAAAAACTCAAATAGCTTGCTAAATCAAGATTTGCATATATATTGCGGACGGATCTTATTCTACTGCAGTACAACATCAACATGAAAAAACTCTGAGTAGCTTGCTAAATCAAGATTTGCATATATATTGCGGTGGGTTCTTATTCCCAGATTCACTATGTGTTCTGTTCTTTCAGTACTGAACTGAAAGATACTATCACATGGTTCCATGTGATTTGACCACCTAGATAAATGATCTGAATAGGATTACACCAGTAAATAGCTGTATATGTACATGTTAACATGGTGAAAATCATAATTCACATAACACCAAAGTGATCACCGCTAAGAAAACATGATCATTAGATACATTCGCCATATATATCTTTAATGAAAATATTCTCTGGTTGGTTTAATTGGCAGGATTCCGAGCTAATTAGTATCAGAATCGTAATCTAATTTCCACTTCCACAAAGCAATTGTGTAACTAAATCATTTGCTTGATTGAAACATGAATGTTGTCCTATCCTATCGTTGTCCTATTAAGTTGGCTATTCAGAATAGTAGTAAAAATCAATAAGGAAAAGGTCCGTGAATGCTTCTGGTATAGGACTAATATATCTAATTTAAAAGTATAAAGAATATAATATATAAGAAAATGAAAATTGTGGTATCTAAAATAGTTTATGGTCATTCAACTTCTGCAGAGGCAAATGAGGCCAATTAGCTAGCAGAAGAAGATTTTATTCCTGATGATCAGGTCTAGTTTAATTGGTTCCATGATTAATTAATTGGCTGTTTCGTCAAGTTGAATGACTAATCAACACATGCCTCCATGTGAGCTATATACAACTTTCAAACTCCCAGGGAATAAACATAGCTCATATGACCACTACCCACATAACAATAAAAATAAGAAACAAAGGAAAACAAAACAAGAAGAACAACTACCAACCAAAAACTCAGTCAACTCTCTACCTAGCACCAGTTTTAAGGGGACATGAGACATCCTTCCCCATAATTTTGTTCAATTCTAATCAAACGAGAATAAATTAGAGCGACAGCGACAAGAAATCGTAAGATGATATTGATTGAATGTGTGCTCTAATATTTCTTAGCTAACGTATTAGAGAAGATCTAGCTAGCTTGTTCCCCTTCCCAGTTTAATCATCTTCTCCTAAGATATCATGAATATTATAGCTAGGGGTGTATAAAAGTTCTAATATTCCTCCTAATATTTGGGAATCAGATCGATCTTTGTGTTTGTGAACAGATTAAGAAGGGGATACTGCAAGATTATATGTTCACTACTTGGGTCATCATCAGAGTCCAAGGAAAAGGCCCATCTTTAAAATTCATTCATCAAAACCATGAAGCAGACTTATCTGCGTGTAGTTGTTGTTTCATGGATTGGATTTTACTTAAGGATATATGCAATTAACACAGCTGTGCTATTTAGTATTTTGATCCAATTTCTTTTCTCTTTAAGAGGTGGAATAGAATAACCTTGTCGAAGCATAATGATCATACACTGCTACTTCAGTTTAGCTCAGAAACTGAACCTTGAATTGGGTGGTTCAATTAATGTGTATACCAACTTATATATGGAACAAGTTACTGAGATCATCAACAACGAAAGTATCTTTCTCCTTTTTAGTATATAAATCAAGTATCTTCCTTTGAATCGCATGTTTATACAAGTATCCATCAGACTAAGGATGCGATTTTAAATGACCAGACTACCAAAACTAGCTAGCTAGTTTGGGGAAAAACAAAGTTTTTTTTTTTACTAAAATATTTCATTTATTTCATAAACTCGAAGCTAAAATGAGAAAGGACATAATTAAACATACAAAATAAAATAAAATACATTTTAAAACTTTATTATGTATGACCTAAAAAGAACACGATTTAAAAGCTGTTATATATGGGTGTTTGACAAACTCATTTTCTACAATAGGATAACATAAAAAAAAATATAAAAAAACTTCGTTTAGTAATAATGCTTAGGTTACTCTCTCTGAGAGGTAGGTGGAGGCCGTGGTCTTATGGCGGCGGCTCTGCAAATTGGGTTGGAGGAGATGGAATTTCCCTCTCGTCTGGTCACTGGGAGACTGAGGGTTGCGGAGTTCCTCGTAGTCGGCATCTCAAATTTAGGGGTGGTGGTGAGTTTTTGTTGCGAGGAGTTTCTCGCGGCGGATATGAGGGATATGGGTCATTCGGGATTGAGGATGGCTGGACAGGAATGGATCCGGTTAGTGGTGCTGGTTGAGAGGTCGCGCAGTGGAGAGCCGAGTGGCGATCTTCCTCGTGTGTTCGTGTTGTGCTGAGTGGCTGGGTGCTGTCAGCGAATGGTGACATAGATGATGATTGCAGCGCTGGGCTAGCAATGGCTCCACCGATCTGTGTCGGAGTAAAGATGGCTGCTGTTGGGAGCGGCGACGATGGCGGTGGGCGGTGGTGGAAGTCTTCCTCGGCTAGGGTGGCCTTAGCAAGTCTAGTTGGGCTTTGACTTCTGGGCCTAGTGCTAGGGTTTCCCTGTCTTTTGGGTCTCTGTCTGGCATATGGAGTAGTTGAGCTGCTGGGCTAGTTTATTTTAATTTTAATTACTTTTATGTAAGAATTCATTCTCCTATGGAGAATGAAGTTGTAGCTTCTCTCTAAGTTTTGTCACAAAAAATAACCAGGATGTCTTGGCCTTTTGATTCTCTAGGATGTTCGAGGTTAGATTTTGACAGGGCTTCATGATTTTTTAAAATGTTGAATTACTTAGGTAGTGACTCTTTTGACAGTCCCACAGGGATGTGTCATTATGTGTAATTTCGTTGATCAATGCAATGAGTTGACAATTCTCTAAAAAATAAAAATAAAAACAATAGGATAACATAGAGATTCTGATAAAAATAAAAAAGGAGAAATGAAATCCACACTTCCTTTTTTTTCTTTAATTGAAATCTTATAAAAAGACAAAACTAAGTTACTAAAGACAAAAATTCAAGTTACTAAAAAAGAAAACATGAAATATGATTATGAAATGGAGAATGTGAATTTCACTCTCTTATAAAAAGTTACACCCTGACAATATATAGTATCTCCAAATTGAATAAACGAAAAGTAAAAATGAAGAGGCAGATTTTCAGTTATTAAAGATTGAAGCACTGCCTCTTCAAATGCACAGGATGTATCCTGGCTCTTCATCTATCCTAGCAAACCCTTCAAATGCACAGGATGATTCAAGATACGTGCTTTAACTTGAGATTCAACAAGAGGCAATGTATTAAACATTACAACAAAAAAATAAGGAAATTCTGATCCATTCAAGCTTACATGCATGCATATATGTATGGAGAAACCAAGGAATCTATGCTCAGTTCAATCTCATAGCTACAGATCGATCTATAATGCATGGAGAAATCAAGTCCTCATGGAATGAAAGTGCAAGTAATATTCCAAAAGAGAAGTGTGAGAGATCCTTTTAAAGTTATTGGAGTAATATTCCAAAAGAGTAGTGTGAGAGATCCTTTTAAATTTATTGGAGTATATTATATATGCACATGCATATAGTAGGTTAAAATTTGCTTCTGATGCACAAGGTTTGCCTTGACATGTATTTCATTTTGGGATATATTTGCAAAATTGTTGCACATAAATACACAATCACTGCAATCAAGATCATCAATGTTTTCCAATGATATACAGCACATTAAGAGCATTAAGCTGTTGTGAAATGACACAGCTACTGATCGAAGTAGTTGTAAATCAACAGCGAGATAGACAAATCACTCGCACTATGTTACTCACAGGAGTGAATTAAGGCAAAACAGACACACATACATATAAAAACTTTGATGAAATGAAATCTAAAGCGTTTCCTTTGGATCATAATGTTAAGAAAATCATCATATATAGTGAACTGCTACATTAATTGATGTGTGGAGTTACACTAATCGAAACCCTAAAATGGTACTCAGCATCATCTATATATAAAAGCAGTAAAAATCACCCCATTTTCACAACTGCTATTATTAGATAAAAGCATTCTCTTGTGAATACAGACCCAGTAAAAAGTAAAGGGTAGATTTCAGTTTAGTACGGCCTCCTCGCCATGGAAAATACATTATTGGGGGTATGACTTGTTCCATATTCCAAACAAAATCATGTCTCAAAAGAAAAAGATTGTGACCAATCTGGCGAAAGCTAGCTGCAGGAATATAAGACATGAAATATCTTACAGGGCTCAAAATGATCGGCGAAATCAATATGGGGTACACATTTTAGCCCAGAAGACATTCCTGAAATCCCCAGTTCTGCAAACTCAGAAAAATTATTACCCAACATCCCCAGAGATATTACTCCAATAACTTAACAGAATTTCTTAGCTACAATAACCACTGAGATCAAGGATCGTCCTGGCCGGTCCCCACAACTCGGGCTATGTCTCAATATGGACAGCTAGCTAGAACCATTGTAATTGTAAAAATCGAAATGGGGCAAGTGGAATTGGAAGAAAAGCTAACCGACACAAACCCCAAACCATGTTGAGTACTTAAACAAAGCAACCGGCCAATAGAATCATAAGCATGACTGTCGAGATTGAATTTAAAGTACATGATTAAAACTAAAAGATAACAATATATGTCCTTGTTCTTGTTCTCGTATGGTTAATAAATCCTTAAGCATCACTATCCATCTCAAAAATTATAAATAAAAGAATTAAAAAATATTTACCATGATTTTGAAGTTCATCATCCTGGTAATGGATCCATGTAGAGCTAGGTCACTGCAAGTGTGTAAAATAGTCATTTATTTGCCGCTGCAGCATCATCAAGATTCCCATATCTAACTTAAGGGGCTGGCTTTATCAACAAAGTTAAGCCTAAGACGCCCCTTATAGATTGTGAATCTTGAAGATGCTCCACCCGCAAATACTGACTGGATTTTCTTTCAGATCAGATCAGATCATCTTCGTCGTTCATCGACTCATCCAAATCGGATTAGAGGGCTGCGGAGGACTGGAGGAAACCCTAATTCTCTAACCCTAGATCTGATGATATATACCAAGAATAGAAAAAGCAAAGTGGGGGGCTAGTAAGGGTTTAGGGCGACCTTATATACTGAAG
Source organism: Rosa chinensis (assembly GCF_002994745.2). Taxonomy (NCBI): domain Eukaryota; kingdom Viridiplantae; phylum Streptophyta; class Magnoliopsida; order Rosales; family Rosaceae; genus Rosa; species Rosa chinensis. The sequence continues at coordinate 58,112,287 of NC_037088.1, read as the reverse complement.
GAACGAGTCGAACTACACAAATATGAAAGACCAACAAAAATAGTTAAAATAAAAGAGACCCACTTCCACTAGGTAGAAGAGAAGACTGACTCTGCTTAAATAAACCATGAAGGGAAGAAAATGGTTGAAGAGGGTTGAGGAACTGAAGAGGGCTTGGGGGTATAAATATATGAAGCTTCACCGGACCAATAGGTGAAAGGGAAGAGAGTTGGGGAAGTCATGAGAGAGAGAGAGAGAGAGAGAGAATAGGTAATTGGTTGGTGATGAGAGAGAGAGAGAGAGAGAGAGTAGCTAGGCACAAAGAGTGAACAGTTATCAATCGTAATCGTTGGTACCAAAAAATGACCAAGAGCTTTAAACCCACTCTGACCCAGTCTGTGTACCAACAGATGTCAACAGAATAATATTAATGCCTTAAGACCTCACTCTCACTCACTGACTCTGCAAAGTTGAGTAATTAAGGAAAAGACTAACACAGATGAGCAGGATTGGAAAAAATTGGAAACTCAACCACAAAAAGAAACCACAACGTTCAATTGGGGAAGGTGGCGTTTAGGTTTGGAGAAACTGTTGCGTCCTCCACAAGCATTTCTTCAAGAAAAAGGGTTTGGGGGCGGATTTGACACCCTGACCCTGACCCTGACCCTGACCCGTTCATAAATCAAGGGTCCTAAACTTGGGGTTTAAGGTTCCTTGTGTTGATCCCTCATTTCCCATTGTTGGTTTCCTTTAAGAGTAACTCTCACAAGTTAATACTCTATTAGTGGGTCTATCATCTATGTTGGGATTTCGATTTTCATATCTATTTTACCCTATTCTCTAGCTCTTATTTGCCCCTCTCTTCTTAATTCACCTATCACATCCATATACACGGTGGTCAGATCTAGTTAATTAATTGGATTTTACTGAAAGAATGCAGTCAACTTTTGGTTTAGGATTTTCAATTTTGCTCCAATAACATTTCACTTGATATGTGGAGCATTTATAACTAGTCAATTTATGGCATTTGCACATAGTAATGAGGCTCTTTCTATTTTCTTCTTCTTCTCATTCTTCTTCATCCCCACACCCTATTCCACTTCTGTAAGGTTATTGTTGAATTTTCTTTACTATAGTACTGAATGTCTGGATTGATATTAACCCCACAAGTAGTCATGTGAATTATTATTGTGACCTGTAAGCCCTTCATTATTTTGAATTGGCCATTTCCACCACTGAAAAGATCAATTTAATATGCCGGTCATTTTCTCAACTGAAAGATCATTTCCCACTATAAAGATTAACATGCATGAGCTGCCCAATCTCTCTCTTTTCTTTTTCTTTTAAATTTGGACTATTTCTCAATTTATATGCGATATTCTCTCATTTAGACGCATTTCGTACAAATTTTCATCAACTTTTACTTTGTGTTATGCTTTTGTACTATTATTTTTTGTGTCCTCCTTATGTCGGTTTTCGCATAACAACATATTGTTTGAAAGTCTAAATTTAAATTTCTTGAAAAAAAATAAAAAGAAAAAAGTAAGCTCTAGGGTTTCTTATAACCTTTTCTTTTCCAACAAAATGAGCATTTGAATTAACATAACATTATAGGTCAAATCACTTTAAATTGGATTATCCCTACAACAGTCATTACACATAAGATTATTATTGAAGTCTAAGAAAGCTGAGATGATTCCGATATCTTAAGATAAGATTACACGACTCCTTACTAAAAACAATTGTATCTAACCTTATAATTACTTGCATATATACAGGACAAGCGCAATATACCAGCAAAACGTACGATTCCTTGGAGATCGTTTCCCACCAAGAAAACAAATTCATCAGAAGCTGGGCTAGTTGATCGTAATTATGGCGTTCAAGAAAAGTCTCTTATTTGTAGCGAGAAAAAAATGGAAATTGTGAGAGAGATAGAGTGAGTTGATGAATTGATGTGACAACATCGAAGTCCCGGCGTGAAGGATGCAGATTGTACGGACGGTGGGAAAATATATGGTTAGGTGGAGATCGAGGAATCAAACATTTAGATCGAACAACGTTAGGCAAGCTTTGTAGCTCGTTAATTTACTTAACCTCCACCTCGTACGAGTACACTATGTTGGTCACTGTGCGAAAATAGTGTAATACACCCTCCAATGGTGGACCATTATAACTCATAGTGATTAATTAATAGAGCAATTAACTAGTACTTAATAACCGAAATAAGCCTATTTCAACAAAAATAACTGAAATAAGCTACGTTGAAACGCGCATAATGGTATAGTATGAGACAATTGCCGACTAATTAAAATGGGCTCCCGCGATAGCCTCCACCGTAAGAGTCACATTCACCACCCGCGGATCGATCATGATAAGTGATTGATCGGTAGCATTATAGGTGTTCGTGGATGTAATTTTATGTATTATTTCAGGAAATTCTAGTAGATTTCAGCTGTTGATATTTATAGACAATATTTTTTTTAATAAAAAAATTATTAAAAAAATATATTTAATGTTATCCAACTGTTAATTTCTAGTGGTGCAAGTGCACATCGGTGCAATGAATATTTTCCTTGCTTCAATTTTATATCGACTTGTTTGACTAAATGGAGTAGAAGCTCAATACACCTCGTGTTATATACGTTGTGGTTGATCCTTTTAGCATTTTTAAATTAAAGTCATTTATATCTTGTTAAACTTTTCTATTACTTACATAAATTAATTTAATCGTGATATAAACAAAGTTACAAAAAAAAATCATAATATTTCTCTATATTATGAAGTGAAAGGGGAATGACCAACTTAATTTTTCATCTAATTAATACTAATCGATTATGTCCGCATTATATGTAATTGATATTGATCAATATGGATTGATCGATTTTTATTCTTGTTTAGATTATGGATCTATATTCGTGTTCGTGTAAAAAAATAACCAATCCAGCTAAACTTGTTGACTTCGTGTTATGTTTGAATGGTGTTATGGTACAGTATCAAGAATTGTCGTATATTGATACTAGCTAATCAGCTAACCTATTTCTTTTTGCTTCTAAAAAGGAATCTGAGGCCGGTATTATGAGAAATTGAAAACCAGAAGTCTGCTGATTCATTGAAGATAGAGAGAGAGAGACTCATAACCTCTTGTAAATGAGGTTGATAACTTGATATGATGGATGTTCATATATATATGCATGGTGGCTCTTTTCCACTTGAACTATCAAAGTCTTAATCATATATGCATTATAGTATTATACAAATATAATTTTTCAATGTATTTCATCATCATCGTCTGAAAATGTAGATGATGAGTGACTTGGTCAATAGATACGCAAGCAATTATTATATGTATGTATGTATGGCTTCAATACACAATCACACGAGTCCTATCTGTCATGTGTCTATCATATGAAAATATTTCATTGCTTTTTGAATATTTCATAATTAAAAATAAACAAAAATTGCAAAAACCAAAAGGATCGTTGGTATGTGACTTGGATAGTTGGGTCATCGTCACATTCTTGCCACAGCTCATTGCAAGAGTGAATATCACTCACTCTCTGTCTCTCTCTCTCTCTCTCTCTCTCTCTCTCTCACGTTCAGCCAAGCTCATGAGTCATATTAAACCAGTGGGGACTATGATCTTTTCCTTGGCTTGTGCCCTCCAATCTCGATAATTGTCCTCTTTTGTGGCGAATTAAAGTTGCCATTTATACCTAGTAATAAGCACTAGACCTCCAAGGCTCCAAGCAAAGCAAGAAATATATCTTCCTTCCATTCCATTTTCCCTTCCTTTTACGACCTGTGGTCCAACAACAGGAAGGGTTAAATGTTAATGTAGTCAAGTAGTTGTTTAATTAATTAATATTAAGACCATACTAAGGAGCTAGAGCATCATTAATTTATGGCCCCATAAGTAATTATGTAGGTAAATGCAAGAGCTTATATTAATAGCTAGCACGAACACAAGATAACACTACGACAACAAAACTTTTGATAAAATATATATCCAGGTGTTCGGCTCTGGTAATAGCTAGATGAGTCTTTGTTCAAAGAAAAAAAATAAAAGCTATATGTCGTAATTTTTTTAGACATTTCGTCAAATACGTTATCATCCTCCTTTTAAGACACAATTCAAGAAAAATATATTAGGGCACATCTATTTTCAAGAGGAGGGTTGGCGATCTTCCTAGTAAGTTGTATGTAAATTAAATTACACTTTAATTATAATGAACGTGATCAATTTATTGACTAATAACGACTTCATAATAGTTTACTTTGACAATGAAGCTTGACAGAATTGACGAGTAATGCAGGAATATTTTCATCTTTTTCGTTCCAGGAACCAATAAACCCTAACCTAGCTAGCTAGCCAGCTACTATATGAATGTACTTGATTGATTATGCGGTGCACCAAAACTAGTTTGTGATCGAAATGATGAGATATGTCAAGGAAAGCCCTGAAATCTCGCTTAGAAGTACTGGGATGGAGGTGCATACTGCACTGCCATATGTACAACCCTATAGAAATTAAGTACTATAGCTTATTAGGTTACCCCAATTTGGAAACTATAATGTCCTCGCCCTGCACATTGCACACAAAGCCTAATTTCAGCTGTCCTTCTTCTTCGATATATAGAATTATAGATATCCATCTGTACACGCTAGCTATCTATCTCGTTTTCAGCTTTGGTGTATGTGTTAAAAAAAAAAAAAAAAAAAATTCAAGAAGCTTGGTTACCATGTCATGTCCCTAGATTTTAGCTACAGCAATATCAAATCTTTGTTCTTGAAGCATCCAAAAACCCTATGTACCTATTCCTTCTACCTGTGGATCATTGCTTTAAAATTTACCGAGGAATTTTTAGGTAGTCGTGTATAGAGATCGACAAAGATTTATATCACATCAAATGCACTGATCAGTTCAGAAGAAATTAAAGCTAAGGGGAATCTGAGTCATGAACTCATGATCGAGTACTACTGGACTCTCACACACAGAAGCTTACTGTGCTATGCGGGTCTCTTGCTCGTTAGGTTACGACTTTCACATTTGGGTAGGTCCTTTCTTTGACACAGTTCTTGAAGGTGCCCTTCTCGATCATACTCTCTTTCTTTCATGTTTTTAGTTTAGTGGAAAACAGAGTCGAGCAGAGTCAGCAGAGCGATGAATAGATTGATTTGAGTTCTGAGATATCAGAGGGTAAAAGTAAACACGTACGTACGTACGTAGAGAAGAGTAAAATTTCATAATGATGCCATGCAATAGGCTAAGCTAGCTTACCTAACCAGGCTTTGAGAGGACTTTATTTCTCTGGTGATTTTGCTTTTGGTTTCAAGGAGAGAGATCGACTTGATGATGATATGACGCCATAGTTGAGCTCATGGATTGCATGCAGTAGTTCACATATATCCAAGAAATTGTCTACTCTTTAGGCTTGTCGATCATGATCAGCTGGTTGAGAGTTTCTTTTTCTTGGCTGCTGCTACAACTTGCCTAGCTAGTTGGTACTAAAGTGATGGTGATGGTGATCGTGTTCTTCACTTCTTTGGGATTTTACCCACCTGTTAAAAGAGAGCAACGTACACTTATTCTTATTGATCTCCAGAGGGCAAAATTATTTCAAAGCCTCTTTTCTTGTGTCTTGAATTCAAATACCCGTTTGGGAAGTTGTTGTTATTCATCCAAGGGTCCTAAGTCCTAACTACTACTTAGGACTAACTAATATTTCTAGGTCATCTAAAAGAAACCATTAAGGCAAAATCGGAAAGGAAAAAAAAACCCTAGGAGAGCAACCCTCTCATCCCTAACGATACTCTAGATCGGCCGGCGGCTGGAACTCACCTTCCCCGGTCTTATGCAGCGATTCAAAGTTCTGGCTTGGAATTGTAGGGGCCTCAACAACACATATTGTTCGACAACAAAACCCTAGTCTTATCTTTCTCTCCGAAACATTGGCTTCTCCAGATCTGTTGACAGCAGTTCAACACCGAATAGACTTTAATGGTTTCGTTTGTGCCCCTAAGGAGGATGATTGTCGTGGCTTGGCTCTCTTCTGGCGCAATGAGCTCTCGATCCGTTTCAGAACCTCTTCAGCCAACCATATTGATGTTGAGGTTGGTGTTGTAGGTTCTGCAGGAGTCTTTCGATTCACTGGTATTTATGGAGTGGCTACTACAGCGAATAGGGACATCACATGGAATCTCCTCCGGTTGTTAGCTTCTCAGTCCCATCTGCCTTGGTTGGTTGTCGGAGATTTCAATGAGATACTATGTCATGCAGATAAGTCAGGAGGTCCTCCTAGGCCTGTAGCACAAATACACAGATTTAGACAAGCACTGGTTGATAGTGATTTGATCGATATGGGGTTTGTTGGATCATGTTTTACGTGGTCTAATCGTTTTACTAAGGAGAGACTTGATCGGGCCTGCCAAACAGTGCAATGGAGAGACCTCTATCCTTTCTCCCGAGCTATCACCCTTCCTCTCAGTCAATCTAATCACTGCCCTATCTTAATTGAGGTGAATCCTGAACCAGCCTTATCAAATCGAAACCCAAAGGCTTTTCGTTTTGAGGAGATGTTGTTGGCTCATGCAGATTGTACTAACATTGTTGAACAGGGTTGGATGCTCCCCACTATTGGGGATCCCATGCTCCAAGTTGGCAGGAAGATCAAGCACATGGGACAACTATTCATGAAATGGCATTATGGAGTCTACCAACAGAGACAAACATATATGCGATTGATTCAAGGCAAGTTAGATGACTTGATGAGGAAGAATTATGAGTCGAGTCATTTTGACCAGCAAAGAGCTCTCCAATTCAGGTTGAATGAGTTATTTACTGCTAATGAAACTTATTGGAGACAACATTCCAGGATTCAATGGTTAAAGGAAGGGGACCGTAATACTGGTTTTTTTCATCTACGGGCTTCGAATCGCAGATGCAGAAACTGTATTAAGGGTCTCACTAATGCATCGGGGCAATGGACTTCTACATCAGGAGAGGTCACGGAGATATTGCTCCGCTATTATAACTCTATATTTAGGGCAGATACCTCAGAATTGGAAGCACTTAACATTGTGTTGGATTGCTTGCAACCCAAAGTATCAGAAGAGATGAACTCTAGTCTTATAGCCCCATACTCTGATGATGAGATCAAGAAGGCTTTGTTTCAAATGCATCCCTCAAAATCACCAGGTCCTGACTGGATGTCCCCATGTTTCTTCCATAAATTTTGGAACGTGATGAGACATGACGTCTGTTGTGCAGTTAGGGAAGTGTTGACTACATGTAATATCTCCCAGGAATCAAACTTTACACATCTTACTCTTATACCGAAGATCAAGGAACCGAAACTTCCTTCTGATTTGAGACCGATTGCGTTATGTAATGTGGTGTACAAGATAGATTCCAAGGTCTTGGCCAATAGACTCAAGACAATTCTGCCTCACATTATTTCCCCATTACATAGTGTTTTTGTTCCAGGTAGATTAATTTCGGATAATACTTTGGTTGCTACGGAGATTGCTCACTTTATGAAAAAGCTTCGTAGGCAGGCTAAATGTTTTTTTTTTTTTCTCTAAAACTTGACATTTCAAAAGCATATGATCGTTTAGAATGGCAGTATCTTAAAGCTTCCCTTCTCAGGTTGGGTTTTTGTAGAAGTTGGGTATCTATTGTATTAGCCACTGTGTAATCTGTCAGTTACTCTATTTTAATAAATTGTGCTCCCACGGGTTTTATATTGCCCACCAGGGGTATCCGACAAGGAGACCCCTTATCTCCATACTTGTTTATTTTGTGCGTAGAAGGACTCTCAGCCTTGATTTCATCTTCTTTTCAGAATGACACTAATAGAGGCTTAACCATGGCCCCTAGTGCTCCCACCATTCATCATCTACTTTTTACAGATGATTGTTTTCTCTTTGAGGAAGCCTCAATCCGGGAATGTCAAGCTTTTAAAAAGATACTCTCAGTGTATGCTCGAGCCTCTGGACAACATATTAATTTGCAGAAATCTAGTGTGGTGTTTAGTGGTAATGTTAGTTTGCAAAACAGGGATAATCTTGCAGCTATTCTTGGGGTGCAGTGTGTTAAAGAACATGGTTTATACCTTGGCTTGCCTATCCATATTGGGCACAACAAGAAAGCTATCTTTGCTTATCTAAAAGAGAGACTGTCAAAGAAGCTCATTAGTTGGTGATCCAAGATTCTGAGTTCTGGAGGTAAGGAATTGTTGATTAAGGCAGTTGCTCAAAATTTGCCTAATTATGTCATGAACTGTTATGCTCTGCCTAAGTCTATGTGAGATGAGCTACAACAACTGTGTTGCCAATTCTTTTGGGGTAGTACAGAGGAGAAAAAAAGAATACATTGGAGATCATGGGAAAGAATGTGCCTACCTAAAACTCAGGGAGGCATGAGATTCAAACATCTACATGCTCATAACTTGGCCATGCTTTCAAAACAGGGTTGGAGGATGCTCTCTAAACTTGAGTCACTTGTGGCCAGAGTGTTTAAAGCAGTTTACTATCCATTTGGATCCTTTCTCACAGCAGATATGGATGAGCGCCCTTCATATTCATGGAGGAGTTTAATGGAGGCTAGACCGATTTTACAAGCAGGGTTGTCTTAGAGGGTTGGTGATGGGCAACTAGTTAACATTTGGGACGATGAGTGGATCCCAAATGTCTCTCATCATTCTTTATCTCGACCGGAAAACTGTGTTTTTGATAGAGTTTCTGATTTGATTAATGGTGATTCCTTGACTTGGGACCATGTAGCTGTCCATGCTTACTTTGAGCCTCAGGTGGTAGACCAAGTTCTTTCTATTCCATTGAGTCATCATTTTGGCAACGATCGACTGTCGTGGAAGCTTGAGAAAAGAGGGAACTTCTCTGTCAAGTCCGCTTATAGGGTTGCTTGTGATTTCTCTATTGGCAATATCTATGCTTCTACATCTACTGGGGACTCATATGGTCCCATTTGGAAAACCTTATGGGGGGGCTAAAGTCCCTAGTAAAGTGGCGATCTTTGGGTGGAGAGTTGTTCACAATCTCCTCCCAACTCGAGCTGCTTTAACCTCCAAAGGATATTCCGGTCCACTGCAGTGTGTGTTTTGCTCTAGAGGTGTGGAAACCTTAGAACATCTATTTTGTGAGTGCAGCTTTGCGGGAGAGATTGTTGGAGCTCCTCCGTTCTCTATTCCTACGTATACTCTATGTTGGAAAGAATGGCTACTAGCTCAGGTAACTTCTTTGGCACATACATCTTTTGACCAACTCTTGATCCTCCTCTGGAGTATGTGGAAGCACAGGAACGGCATATTATGGAGAGAGCATAATAGGACTAGTGCCAATCTAGTGGCCACTGCTATGGCATGGCATGATGAGTATATGCAAGCTAACCGATCTACTCTCATGGTCAGTTTATTGCTGGCTTCTCATGTAGAATGGAGTTTGTTATTAGCTCCCCGCTCCACGTCGAGTTACTTGCCTTGAAGAATGGATTGGAGTTGCTACAGGCTATGCAGATCACACGAGCTGTCGTGGAGAGTGACTGTTTGTTTGCAGTGCAGGCTATAAGCTCGCTAGTTGTGGACCTCTCTCCTTTGAGTCCTTGATTATAGACCTCAAGTCTCTACTAGCTGCAAGTACAGAGTTTAAGCTATGTTTTGTCCCCAGACAGGCTAATATTGTCGCACATAGACTCGCTAGTTTTAGTTATGAGACCAATGTCCACGTTGATTAGTTTGTTAATGCTCCAGAGTTCATCTCGGATGCCCTCATGTACGATTCTATTCGTATCTAGTAATAAAATTCCCTCCTTTCTTAAAAAAAAAAAAAAAATTTCTAGTCATCTGATATTCTTGCATCATACTGGTAATCCTGTTTAATTTTCTTAGCCGATAGTGCTTTGTGTGTCGATACTTTCTTTCTCGACCTTGGTACAAAAAGAATCGACCCTCACGAATCAACCGATACAAATTCTACTATATTGTTTGGTCACTTTGGTGTGACATGCATGCATATATATATATATATATATATGTATGTATATGTATGTATATATATATATATATATATATATATATATATATATATATATATGTCTAATGTGATGGTATGTAATGACCATCAAAAGCAATACTGTAAAACAAAAACTAATATTCCATGATGTATTAATTGAGGGTCTAAATGTGTTTGACATCCTTCCATCATAATCAAACATAAAGTCATCAATCTTCCTTAACAAGAAATGAATCGATTGCTAGATCAGTTTCAAAGGGGATACCTACAGGCCGGCCACCTAACACTTAACCTAATCGATAGTTCTCGTATGCAATACTGATGGAACCCTAAAAAATCTAAATCCACCTGAAGATGGAGTGGTATCCAATGCTGCAATGCACAATGATTCAATACCCAGCTAGGAGACACTAACAGAGAGCATTTGTACTCCAAATGCTAGTACAAATGCTCTCTTTAATGAGTGAGATGTATATGCTTCTGGGCTCTCTGGCAAATCACAATTTGATTCAATAGTACAATAATTCAATCCAGATCGACCAAAAGGGACGACCCCCTCACCTGCACCACTCCATAGTTTTCAAACCTTTTATCACTGCTTTTCAAAATTTGTCCTTCCTTTCCCTTCCATCACCATGTGAACTTCTCAACTCTATTATTTTCAAGTTTTTTTCTTTCATGTCTATATATTTAGAGCTGTCATTTGGTGTGGTTTGACAATTATCGAATCAATCGAATACCAATCAATATTTTTGCTTTAATTAATAAACTGATTTTTTGGTAACTGAAACCAATAACAAAATCGAAAATTACTGAAAAGCTGATAATTGGTGGCTAACTTCAATTTTGAAGTGTAATGCATATAACCGATTCTAGCTGAAAATGACAGTGCTAATTATATGTATACTTAAGTAAATGTTTTCTTCCACCCAAAAAAGACTAAAAAATTTAAGTACTCTTCACACAGACCTTTTTTTTGATAGAATTCACATAAAGACCTTGCAGGAGGGAACTTTCATCTAATGCATATAACCGATTCTAGCTGACCGAGTGATAGTCCTAATTATACTTAATTAAGTGTTCTCTTCCACTGGAAAAATACTCAAAAGATTAAGTACTATTGACACGAAGACCTTTTTTTGATAGAATTCACACAAAATTGATGAGGATATATGTTAATGATATATGTTAATCGGCGAAAACAAAATTGATGAGGATAATTAACCATAAAAACCAGGTGCAAGGTCAGAACAAAATTGCCTCTAATTAATCATATATTGTTATGATATATGTTAACCGGCGAAAACAAAATTGATGAGGATAATTAACTATAAATATAAAGTGATCTATATTGTATCTTTATATTGTTGGGAGATTAGGAATGAGAACAAACTAGCTAGACAGAGTAACAATCATTCATTTGAGTTAATTTCTTTTAGAAGATACTTGAGTATTGAAGAAACAACGAGTTATTGTCTTGTTTTGTGTTTAGACTGCTTTAATTTTGTTTTTTGTTTTTATATTTTGTACATGCTAGGAAATCTGTAAGTCATTCATAATAAACTATATAAATTTTCATGAATCAATAAAAGTCTGTTGCTAAAATCAATGGTTTTAAAAAATCAATATTAGTCCATCAAATTTTTAAAGAGTTTGTGAACTTTTTATAAAGTCTGTCATTTAAAAAAAGTATACATAAATCCAAATACAATACACTCCCCATTTGTTGTTTTCATGGAATTATGAGTTTTTTGAAGATCAAAACTTTCCTAAGTCTCTTAGTCTTGACCAATAGAGCAAGAGAGAAGACATGAGAGAGGATTTCAAATGAGTCGTCAGAAGACAGCTGTTGCAGTACTATTGATACGCTCTCTAATGGCAGATTGCTTCTTCTTCACATGTAAATTAGTAAATATGTCAAAAAGTTTAGGGTTTGTAATTTTTTCTTCCACAATTTGTATACAAAATCTTTTCTCAATTGTGTTTTTAATTAAATTAACAAATCCATGTTATTGAAATTCCTTAATGATATATTGATGAGCTGGTGTGTGTCACATCATTTGGTAATTGAACTTGGTATATATAAACATTTGGGATCTCTAGAATTACTCATAAATTATACATAAACATCAAATTTCCATCATGACGAGTTGACGACCATGACTAGATAATATAGCAGAAGGTTTAATGAAACACTAACGATGAAAAGAGGATGAAGAACAGAAACATGTGATATATAGTAAGAAAATTTGATCATAAGTATAGGAAACAAATATACTTAAAAAGTTAACACTTACAAAGTTAGAATGTTAGAATCGTTTCTCTTTGACTAAGAGCATACTTCCAGAAGACATTAGTCTCTTTGAGTCTCAGGCACATATGCTATACTTGGGAGTTTTGTGACGGTATTGCACACTGTTGACACCCAAAATTCCATAAATCAATTTTCTGAGCCACACAGAAGAGATGAGTCATTAAACACACAATCTTGTTGAGCCTTCAAACAAGCCTACTGAAGTCCAAAAGAAACACTCTAGTTAACTATAAATAATGCAAGCCCAAATGATCAAGCAATTAACATGCATCTTCAAGATTTCGTTACTCCAAATTACCATGAAATACACGTAGACCCAGTTATGTTTATACACTTGGGGCTTATATAAAGGGATGTGGTGTGGAAGGTAACGGATCCTGTTAGGCCTATCATTAAGATAAAGTTCGTCAATAATTTTGGACTTGGGAACCAAAATTCATGCTTGACGAACCAAAATTTTAATGTGGGCTAGTGAGAGGGATGCAAAGCAGGCCCAACAAAACCTAAAGCCTACTAGAGTCATTTCACCCAAAGTTCATTAGATTAGTCTCTAGCCCAAAGTCTATTGGAGTCATTTTCTTTCCCGAACCAGAAACATTATTCTATCAAAATTGCTGCTAGGATTGGTGTTCCACCATTTCTGGTAAGAGCCCATAATTTATGGAGAAGCCACCCAATTCATATCCTCATAATCCTGCTTCAATTTCCAAGAACCCTTAAACTCTATGATCACGATTCACAATAGTAGAAATTAGAGGATTAGAATCCTCCAAAGATCACAGCAACACGAATTATGGGAATGACTACCGTCCTAAACATATGCCACCGCCCTTCAATCTCATAGCCTGAACAAATTTCCATAGCCCCTTTCACTATTTAGTTTCATGGAGAAAACCAAGCTTGAAAGCATATGAACCATCTCCCCAAAATTGAGAATGCTCTATCAAGCTCTTCTCCTCCCACTTTCACTATAAAAAGCATGTTCATTACTGTTGGAAGGGACGCCAGAACGACCCAAAAACTTCAAGCAAGAGATCAAGCTTCATCTTTAAAAACCTTGCCATCAATACACAAATAACCTTATCCCACAACCCAAAACCATGCCACTGCTGGAATTTCCTCCTCACTAAACTCACAGGCATAAAGCTCCCACACCATATCCATTTATAAGCTCCATCTTCTGGAATCAGTCCTAATTGTTGTTGTTACCATCCAATTAGTCACAACTGTTCTTGGGTCACACTTTTGATCGATTTTGGGCTCGGTCTTCACTCTATCAAGAGGGCTAATATTGCTAATGGAAATCCAAAACACAAACTTGCCCTTATACTCACTAAACAGAAGTTCAAAACTCAATGGGCGACAATTCGACATTTTTCTTCTTTTATGGACTATTCTCTTGTTTCATGGCAAAAAATCGTCAAGACTTTCTTGTCAGTGGCAGAGGCGGGGACGTTGGTTGTGGAATCTAACTATTGACATTTTTTGGTGTCTTGTATCCATCTTCTTCTTCAGTCGTCTCGCCAACCTTGTCTTCTTCCGTATGACCAACCTGGTTGTCCATGGTATGGCTATACGTACCAATGGACTATGATTTGGTGCAACACTTTTAGTTTGATATTTCTATCTATGTTTGATGTGTGCATACATATATGCGTTCTTTGCCATGAGTGTTTGAATTGATATCAACTCAAATTGTATTTATATTTAATTTGTTTGCAAGAATCCGTCTGTAATAAGTATTTTAAAGAAACCTAACTTGATGTGAGAACGTATTATCATACATCTAAAAGAAAAAAAAAGTATTATCCCAATCTACTTAGTACATGTAGACATATGACTAACTTACATAGTGTAATTTTCACTTTCCAACTTTTTCATTCTCTCATGGAGAAACCCTAAGGTCGCGGTTTCGCCATTTTGTTAAAAAATCAGTCTCGTCCAGCGCCCCCAGGGCGTCGGGATGGCCTCCGGCCTCACTGTCGTCTTGGGATGTGCTGCCGGACGGGAGATCGATAGCTACTGCCCTTGGGACTCTGTCGGAGAGGTTTGTTATTGGCTTTGTTAGTTTTGGTTTGGCTGGGCTGGAGGCGGCAGCGTTGGGTTATGTCATTACAGGCTGGTTGTCAATCCCTGGGGAGGTCTTCTTGGACCGACGGCGCTGACGGGGTTTTCGCTCCATGGCTGTGCGGGGTTGTGAGGAACCGGATCGGGGTCTGTGTTTGCTTGGTGGTGATGCAGGTCGGCGATGTACTCGGGGCGATTTAGATTGCTGCCATGGTGGTGTGGATCGCGACGAGGTGTGTTGGCGGCAGGGATCTGACCAAACTTGGCCAGAATTTGACACATGATGAGGGATGGGAGCAGATGGAGGACTGGGCCCAAACCGGGTTGATGGGCTGTGGGTGATCTTCTTGGCAAACTACCATATTGGGCTTCAGTTTTTGTAGGGCTCGGGTTTCTACCCTAGTCCAGTAGCTTCTAATTTTGGGCTAGGGTTTAGGCCTTTGGCCCAACCCTATGTTTTTAGCTTTTTGTCTAATTACACTATGTTCCCTGTTTTTAGGAACCAAACGAGTGTTTGTTTTGGCTTGTCTATTTGCTATGTTTGTCCATAGCTTATAGGCTCGTTTTTTTGCGAGCGATAAGTTCAAATATAGTTGGTCTATCCTATGTATCACTGTGGCTCCTCCACGAAGTCTTGTCTTGCCATTGTTATGTGTCAGCGGATGGGTATGTAATGACCTTCTTAGCATGCGCTATTATCAATGGAATTCCATTATTCAAAAAAAAAAAAACTTACATAGTGTAATAATTGGATTGATCTGACTAATTAACCAATTAAGTGATATCACAAAAGAAACTGGCAATCAAAAATATCCCTTCTAACAATTGTTCATGTGGCATTGTATCACTGCCTAATTAGACCAATTTCAAAAATATGACAACTTCACTCAAGACTGACTCATACATATTCGTACAATATAACGCGAATACAGACACATAAGACTTTACTAACTTAAAACTACACTATATGTGTAATTCTTAAGTCTTTATAACTGGAACCAAACGTGTTAAGTTTATGTGATGAAATCTGATAATTTGATATATATATATATATATATGGATTAATTCCAACCAAAATTATAAATTTTCCTCAGTTTCTAAATCAAAAGGCCAAAAAAAAAAAAAAAAAAAATTAGCGGCAAATTCCATGAAAAGAGAAGAAAATCCTTTAGCGGCAACCCGGTTCGAGTTGAAGACCAGTGGGCTTAACCGGCCCACTTTCTGCTAGTCTTCTCCGTCTGCCATCGATGAACCTCAACAGAAGCTGAGAGCAAAAACCCAGGTCTTGGTTTCAGTAGCCATACACAAATCCAATGCCTTTCATATCCAAAATTCAGCGCCAGACCGATTACCGGCGCTTTCCTTCCTCCACCCCCATCGTCATCGACAATGGCGCCTCCTATTTCCGCATCGGGTATAAACCCCAATTCTCCCAAAACCCTAATTCAACCCCACGCTGCATTTCTATTTGGAATTTTTACTAATTTTACGTCATTTGGGAAAAATTTCAGATGGGCTGGAGAGCCAGAGCCTCGTGTTATCTTCCGCAACATTGTTCAGAGACCCCGCCACAAAGTCACTGGTACACACAATTACGAGCTCCTTTTTCATATTCAGTATTGAATTCAACTTGGGTTTTTGTTTTTTTAGAAAAAGATTTATCCTTTTAGAACCCCATATGGAATATATGTTATAGATTTTGCATTGTGTTGCATGGTGTTTAAAGCTTAGTTCAACTAGTCTCCAGGAGCTTATTGATGTGTAATTTGTATTACTGTTGAGTCCAGTGTGTTTGATTTTGAGAGAAATGTGTGTGCCCAGGTGAAACTGTCACCATAGTTGGTGATCATGATGTTGCTTTGTTGAGATACTTCGATTGCACGCGCTCGGGACCTCGGTCGGCTTTTGATAACAATGTGGTTTACCAGTTTGAAATAATGGAATATGTAAGCTTTTGGTCTGGTCTTCTTGTTTACTATGGATTTGATTATCTGGCTATGTGATGGGTTTTCATGGTTGAAGTATGCTGTGTATAATTCATTTATGCAGTAATCCAATTGTAGCCTCACTGGTATTTCTTGCGTCTGTAGATTCTTGACTTTGCTTTTGATCGACTGGGGGCTGATGGATCAAAGGTATGATTAAAAATGGACACCTCGTCACTTCATTTTCATTAGACTTGTTGATGCTCTGGACTTCCATTGTAAAAGTTCATTTTCTAATGTGATCTTTTAGAAATTTCGATTCTGTCATGATTTTTTATATTTTATGTTGAGGCTATTGTTTATTTGCTAGTTTGCTACCACATCTTGCACCATGCCGTCAATGGATTATGGTGTGGAGAACACTATATATTAATGTTCTGTGTTTTGGTTGGTAACTTGATAAAATCTCTGGTGTGCTTTTATGGTGTAGATCTTTAGGGGGTTCCTGTTCTCAGGTCCAAAATTAGATATCTGTGCCATTTGGACACCATATGAGAATGACATATAAGACTAGTACATGATACTCATATTAGTTTTGCATGAATGATGCAGTAATATACTATTGTCTTTCTCCATTTTCATGCATATACATAATCAAAATGCTTTGTTTCTGTTATTGAAGGTCTCAGATCAGCTTATATATTAGTAAGACCTTTTCCTTAACTTTGTGCTCATTTGATGACAGAACAGATTGATCATCCTATCCTGATTACAGAATGCGTATGCAACCCATTTCAGTCTCGTAGTAAGATGGCGGAACTACTATTTGACACATATGGAGTCCCATCGATAGGTAAAGTTTAACCTGATCCAGATAATTAAAAGGTTATTCATGTCTCCAGATAATCAACCCTGTGTGTTAAGGGTTATCATTATGGGATTGTGATTTATTTCCTCTCATCTTTTGACATTCTTTGTTGTTCCTCACCTTCAGACATGCTTCCACACTGGTTTTTGGTCATGAGTAATTTTGGCTCGCTTATTTTGTCTATTTATCCTCCTGATTATTTACTTTTCCATTTCCATGCCTACAGCATATGGTGTTGATGCTGCATTCAGCTACAAGTATAATCAACATCATGGGGTTTGTAATAAAGATGGTCTTGCTATCTGTCCTGGATTTATGACTACTCATGTTATTCCGGTATGCTTTTTTGGTCTTGGTTCCTATTATACTTAAGTAATGATATAGAGTAAATATACATCCAGGACTGAAGTCTATGTGGTAAATTGTATGTATATTAGCATGTATTACATCTTTGCAAGATTCTAAGTAATACAGTTCAATCTATATATTTTCATAATAGATAAGAACTTGATTGGATGATAAATGCATCCAAGTCCCACTCTCTTGATTGTTACATGTTGACCATGATTTTGTGCTTGGTTCCCAGTTTATTGATGGTGAGCCTGAGTATAAAGGATGCTGTCGGACTAACATTGGTGGGTACCACATCACTGACTATCTGAAGCAACTTCTTTCACTTAAATACCCCCATCACATGTGAGTAGAATTTGGTTGCTTTCTGCTTCAATTGAGTAGGGACCAGTCAGGTAAATTTTCTGATTATAAATGTTAATGACACAGGGCTAGGTTTACATGGGAGAAGGTCGAAGACTTGAAGATGGAGCACTGTTATATTGCTCTAGATTATATGTCAGAAGCTCGACTATTTCAGGTATGGTGAATTGTTGTTTCCCGTCCATTGTTCTTTCCAAGCTTGTGACTTAACAGTTGCGCGTCTTTATTTATTTGCAGAATGGAACCAAGGAAGCTGAAGATAAAACAAGGTCGTGGCAGCTCCCATGGGTTCCACCACCTACTGAGGAGCCTCCTTCTGAAGAAGAGATTGCAAGAAAGGCAGCCATAAAAGAGAAACAAGGTCAACGGTTGCGAGAAATGGCTGAAGCGAAAAGATCTTCTAGGATAAATGAACTAGAAAATGAATCGCATGGTTTGGAATTTCTGTTAAAGCAGCTTGAACAGGTGGAAGAGCATGATATACGATCTTTCTTGTCAGCGACTGGATATGTCTCCAGGAAGGAAGTAGAATCTGCCCTTTTGAAGGTAACACAATCTCTACAAAAAGCAAAGGGTGAACAAGCTGAGTTTGAGGAGAAACCAGATGCAGAAAGGTTTCATCTTTTAAATAAACCTGACCACGAGTGCACGCCAGAAGAGGTATGCTTTTATGCCAAGTATCTTTCACATTCTCCATCATTTTGGAGTTGCTGTTTCTTGCACTTGAGAAGATGTCTGTATAATCTGCACTCTCATTGTCCTGAGCACCCAGTTTATACGTCCTTAAGACTTCCTCTTGGGTCTTGGAATTGACTTTTATGCATTATTCTGATGTTTATAGCTGAGGATGTCTGATTTTTGTGTTCGAGCTTCTCTAAATATGAAACTGTCATCCAAAGATATTATTGTTAATCCTATAGCCTTTTTTCCCTAGTATTTCATATTTAAAATTTCTTACTTTCTCTTGACAGCTCAAGATGAAAAAGAGACAGGTGTTTCTAAAATCCACATCTGAAGGCCGTCAGCGAGCTAAACAGAAACGCCATGAAGAAGAACTGGAGCGAGAAAGGAGAAACCAACAAGATGAGCAGAGACGTTCGTATGTTCTTGACCCCATCGTGTTTTATGTTAATTCAATATATTGGGTTAGGTTTAAGGAGAGAAGGGTAATTCTTATAGTTGGAAATAAAGATTTTGTCATTAAAACTGAGTTGGGGTATAAGCATCTAGCATTCTATGTGAGCTTGCACATCATCAATATGGTAGTTTCCTCTTAAAGATTAATTTTCTTCTCTCTTTCTGGTTATTGTAGAAAGAACCCCGAGCTTTATAAAGAGCAGTTACTTGCTAAATATAAAGATCTTTCTGAGAAAGTGGAACAGCGAAAACGACTCAAGACAAATGGGGGTCAGACAAATGGGAATAATATTTCTGGAAATGTTGGCCGTGGCGAGAGATTAAATGCTGCACAGAGGGAAAGGATGCGCCTTTTGACCACAGCAGCTTTTGATCGCGGCAAGGGTGAGGATACTTTTGGTGCAAGAGATGAAGATTGGCAACTATACAAGCTAATGAGCAAAGATAATGACGATGACGATGAGGGACCGGATGCGGATGAAGCAGAGTTGGCACGTCTAACTTCTAGGCTTCGGGTCTGTTAATTTGGTTCACTTAAATGCTTTATGTGATTCCCGTTTCACTCTAATCCTAGTATTTAATGTGGATCATTACTGTGGCAGGAAGTAGACCCGACATTTGTTCCCAGATCAGAAAATGGAAACTCGCAATCACTTGAAACACCACGGACTCGTCCTCTTACTGAGGAAGATTTTCGGATAGATCTTGGTGTTGAAAGGTTCCGCTGCCCTGAAATTTTATTTCGTCCCAACTGGGTTGGGATCGATCAGGCAGGCTTAGATGAGATGGCTGGGGTCTCGCTAAGGAGGCTGCCATCTAAGAGCATAGAGCTGGAGGAGAGGCTAACCAGTTCGATTTTTTTAACTGGTGGGAGTAGTCTATTTCCTGGAATGAGTGAGCGCTTGGAAGCTGGAATCCGGATGATTACGCCATGTGGTTCACCTATAAGGGTCGTCAAAGCATTGAATCCAACGCTCGATGCATGGCGTGGTGCTTCTGCTTACGCTGCTTCCCCCCAGTTCCCAGCACAAACTTTCAGTAAGCAGGAATATTATGAGAAGGGTGAAGACGTAGTCCGCAGATACCAATTTCGATACCATGTCTTGTAGTATTGTTCACATATGGCATTAGATTCACGGCTTATTGCATGTCCACTGGATGGCAATCTAAAATCACAATTTTTCATAACCAACACATGGAATTATTGATACTGTTAGCATCATTGGGCTGATCTTCTTGTGTCATTCAATTTCCAAATGAAAGTAACATAGTAGAGTAATGCAAGGTGATCAACCTTTTGGTGTGCCACAATCTGTGATAACAGATGTGGCATTGTCACTGTACTAATTATGACGAATTAGAGACTTTCATTCATCTTATCATCTAATGATGTTGCATTTTCAATCTTGTCACAATCATCTAGCATTATTTTTAATTAACTCAAATACTTCCCCGTAGTCACATCCTTGTCGACTCTAATTCAACTGTGATAAATGATTAGTGAAACCGACGAATCCTTAATGATTACTAAAACCGTCTACCTATTCCTTTGATGTCAGATTCGATGGATGTTTATGTTCTGACCTCGAATATAGAAGTTAAAGATTCGTTAATCAGAACTAAAACCGAAAGATGAGATTAAAAATCAATGGCAAGATGGAACCTTTAGCAAACTAAACCTTCCCAACCCAAAAAGGAAAAAAGAACGGAATATATAGCAACTAGTGCCAGCCTTGCACGAGATCGATAAATGGAAATGACCGTTGGAGCATTAGGTACGCCCCAACACCCGGCTCCAATATATGACCGTTAGAGCACCCAAGTCTTCGTCTTCCTCCTCACTCCAAACCCCCAAAGCCCTCCTTGCTCCCACACAACGAGGCCTTTTCCGATCTTGGGTTTCTTCCTCCTCCATCAATTTTCCAAACCCAGAAATGGATTCACCGCAAACTCCCCGGAAAACCGGGCTCAACCTCCCAACCGGGATGTCCGAGTCGACTCTGCGGCTCGACTCGCTCTCCAGCTCGTTCCGGGGGATCTCGAGCCTCTCGTCGTCGTCGCCGTCGAAGACCTCGACGTGCAGCGACAGGTTCATTCCGTGCCGGTCGTCGTCGAGGCTCCACCAGTTTGGGCTGAACGACAAGGCGTCGCCGGTGAAGGACGGCGGGAACGAGGCCTACCAGAGGCTGTTGAGATCGGAGCTTTTCGGGTCTGATTTCGATTCTTTTTCTTCTCCTGCAGGTGGAGGAGGACAGGCGGCGTCGTCGCCGATTAGTCCCAGCAAGAACATGTTGCGGTTCAAGACGGAGCATTCCGGGCCAAACTCGCCGTATTCGCCGTCGATTTTGAGGCATGATAGTGGGTTTTCGAATGAGAGCTGTACTCCTCCCAAGCCTCCCAGAAAGGTCCCCAAGACCCCCCATAAGGTACTTGTTATCCCAGATCTTTTACCTTTTTACTTTCGTGTTATGAATCTGTGCATGAATTTGTGGAGATAACCCCATTAGGATTTACTGGGAATGCAATTAAGTCAACTTTTTTGTGTGTATATGATGATCAAAGCAGCTGAATCTGAGGATCAAGTTTGTTCCTTTTGCACATTTTGATGGAGGAAACCCATTGGGATTCAGTAGGAATGAAAATAGGTTATTCTGTTTGTGTCAATGTGTTGAACCAACTAGCTGGTCTAGCTGAATTTGAGGCTATAATAATGCCATTTTAGATGTAGTTCTTAGTTAATTGTTCATGACTGTGAATTAGAGCTGCTAGAATCAGTTAAAGAATTGGTTTATACTTTATATGACTCAAGAACTAGTTTAAATGGGAAATGCAATGGTTGATCTTACAAGAATAATACATGGTTGCAGGT
This sequence comes from Rosa chinensis, assembly GCF_002994745.2. Lineage (NCBI taxonomy): Eukaryota > Viridiplantae > Streptophyta > Magnoliopsida > Rosales > Rosaceae > Rosa > Rosa chinensis. Next base: position 58,090,385 of record NC_037088.1, on the reverse strand, counting down.
TCTGGATGCTCCATCACTTCAAGATGACTTTTACTTGAATCTGGTGGACTGGTCCTCGCAAAATGTCCTTGCAGTTGGATTGGGAACCTCAGTTTATTTATGGAATGCATCAAACAGCAAGGTGAGTTTCATACTACTAGCCTAGGCTTAAACTTTTTCATTGCGAAAGTTGTCTCTTTGGAAGTGTGCCCTTTAATCTATACTACCAAAACAACAACTTGATGAATGTGATCTATTGGTTTTCTTAGGTGACAAGACTGTGTGACTTGGGGCCTAATGATGGCGTCTGCTCTGTTCAATGGACCAAGGAGGGTTCATATTTATCAATTGGTACAAACGGTGGCCAAGTTCAGGTAGCTAATTGTTGCTTACCCTTTGAATTTATTCTTAGACTAGTGTAGTTTTTCTTTCATGAAGATACAGTTTCAGATGATCATAATTCATGCATTTGTTATAGGTTTGGGATGGGACTCAATGCAAGAAGGTCCGAACAATGAGTGGACATCAAACAAGAACTGGTGTTTTGGCATGGAACTCAAGGATACTAGCTTCAGGAAGCCGAGACCGGAACATCCTTCAACATGATATGCGAGTCTCAAATGACTGCATCAACAAGCTTGTTGGCCACAAGTCTGAGGTGAAGATTTTAATACTTAATCCTTCTTTTGAAACTGAAACCTTACACATCCCAACTCTTTCTTATATCACCTACAATCAAATAGCATTTGCAAATAAAGCAATAATGCAATATTAACAGTTCTTAAATTTCAATTCTTCAGGTATGCGGGCTGAAATGGTCCAACGATGACAGGGAACTTGCTTCTGGTGGCAATGATAATCAGGTATCCAATACTAGCTAGTTAATTTCTTCTTTTCCGTTGTCTTGCTCTCTTCTACATTTCACTTGGCTGTATTTCTAGTCAATTGCTAACAATGTCATATTGATGACCAGCTCTTGGTGTGGAACCAGCACTCTCAGCAACCTGCGTTGAGACTAACAGAGCACACAGCTGCAGTAAAGGCCATTGCTTGGTCACCCCACCAGAGCGGCCTTCTTGCTTCTGGAGGTGGAACTGCTGACAGATGTATACGCTTCTGGAACACTGCAAATGGCCACCAGTTGAACAGCGTTGACACGGGAAGCCAGGTTATTATTTTACACCTTTTATGTGTACCAACATACTTATCGCACTCTGACCATATCTCACAAGTGTTGCTACCTTGACTTTCAGGTTTGCAATCTCGCATGGAGTAAGAATGTGAATGAGATAGTTAGCACTCATGGATACTCCCAAAACCAAATTATGGTCTGGAAGTATCCATCCATGTCAAAGGTTCAGCTTCTTAGCGTTTTTAAACTCTCTATACCCTCATTTCAGTCGACCAGAATTGTGGAGTTACTTGTATGTTTCTTTCTAACTCGTGTTGCAATACACTTATAGGTTGCCACTCTAACTGGCCATAGCATGCGAGTTCTATACCTTGCAATGTCACCAGATGGTCAGGTATTGCATCTCTCTTTTCACAGCTCCAGCATTCATTAACACTCAAATTTCATGTTACATCGAAATTATGTAATAAACTCAACTGAAATTGCTTTTACTGCAGACAATAGTCACTGGTGCTGGGGATGAAACTCTCAGATTCTGGAATGTGTTTCCTTCGGTAAAAACTCCGGTAAGTATATTACTGATCCAATTACTTTATACTTAAATTTTAAGCTGCTCAGAAATCTCTGCAACCTCTGAGATCTTAACCTAGAATTTCCTTCTTCAATTTCAGACACCATGCAAAGAAACAGGTCTTTGGTCACTGGGACGAACTCAAATCCGATGAGACTCTCTAGCATCATGCAAAGTTACAGAGCTTTTCGGTCAGTAGGATGAACTCAGATTCGAGGAGACTGTGTTGAACATATGAAGTAGTCTATAATGTAAATGTGAGGATACAGTGATACATAAGTAGCAAGAGGCATAAATTAAGTTGTTTTTTTTTTTTACTTCAGGATGTTTCTAATTTTGTAGTGTTTCCTATTCTAGAACACTTAACACTGAAGAGATTTGAATATACAAACTACATTTTCCAGTTGTGCTTCTGCCCTTCCCTTGTACAATTTCAATAAGTTATTCATGTTTCAGGAAGCATGTGCAACATGTGCTGTTGGAATATAAATCTCTTGAATAATCCTGATTCTATTCCAAAAGTGCTCAGTTCAGTAAAGATCAAAGAGAGCCGAAGTCTTTGCATAGCTAAAGGGAATAAACCTGTATATATCCAAAAAAAAAAAAAATTAAAGGGAATAAACTGGTAACCTTAGTCAAAACCATAATGGCCATGCATTCTTGAGTAACATATCTAATTTGGGTAAAAACTTTACAAGAATAGCTGAAGTTGACCAGCTTAATGAACAAACAAACCATGATTTGAGACTCAAGACTACAATTTGTGAAATAAATGATTGCAGATAACTGAAATTTCCTGCTACATCGATCTGGTTCAATCTGTTGCCACTTGCAATTGGGGTACATTCTCGCTCCTATGTTCTTGCTTGTGACTGCAGACCTTGACATATCAAATAAATCTCTCTTGATGATGATCTTGTAGCTTTAGGCCTCAACAATGATGCCTTTCTAAACAGTGGTTTGCAAATGCGGTTGAAATCTACAGAACACATGGCAAGAAAGCAGTTAACAACATATCCAAACAGAGGTGCAATGAGATACCTGTTTTTTAAAAAAGGGTTTAGGACAAGCTAAACCTTGCACATCTTCACTCTCTAAAAGCTTTATGACAAGATGACCACCCCTTTTCAATACACCATTAACATCTGAACTCGTAGTTGCTCCAACAAGACTTTCTTCCACTTGAGTGACATTGTTGGGATTAGCTAATGCTGCTTCACCTACAGCCAAATCCAGTGCTTGCATGCCTAACTCGAGGGATAAAGCTGCATCTTTACTTGCTATCCCAGAAACGAGGGGACACATATCTGAGAGTATTACAGAAAACCCCTTCTGCACAAACACAATGACAAAAACATAAATCCTTGTGTTCCTACACATAAAAAATCCTAAAAATGGTTTGCCTTAAGAAAAACTATCGTTGATTTTGAAGTTGGAATGTTTCACTGTTGAAAAATTTGCAAGCAACTGAAAGACATAACAAGTGGCAGTAGAACAAGGTTGCTGGCTAAAATAATCAGTAGAATAGCGAGCATATGGAAAAGGGTTGACATAAATCTTGGAATAACAAATTCCTGCCTAAAACTACAGGAAGGCCATGCAGCATGGTTAACCAAGTTATCGAAAAGGGTTAACACAATTCTTGGAATACCAAGTCCCTACGGAGATTGAATACCAAGTCAGGGACATGAATCACGGCAAGCATTTTGAACTCATAAACCACAACTCTTAATTCAACGAAAAAGTTACCTGTGGAGAAAGTTCCCTGACTGAGGTTTTAGGGAGCTTCATAACATCAGCACACAGAGTTTGAACCCTTGAATCACAATGCATAGCTGGAACCTTCACCTTCTGTTCTGCACATTCGCAAACCCAGTTATGTAATCAACTGTACTGAAAACCAGACACAAAAGCTCGTAAAACTAAACTAAGAGTAAAAGAGTATGAGACCTTGAGATCAATCCCAACAACAAGACCACCATTTTTGATAGGACCCAAGCTCTGACAAGCCACCTACCAATAACAAGCAAAACCCATCAATGGTATCAAATCATACAGGTATGCAGTTACAATTGTGAACATAAAGTTTACATCTTTGAAATGAAAAAGGACCTGAAGCCAAGCACCAGGAGCACAACCAAGGTCCAGAACAGAGGAGCCTGGTATTATGAGCTTGTACTGCTTCTGTATCTGAAGCAGCTGTTCAAAGACGGATGATTTAGTAAATTAAACCAACTTTTGGGTCGAATAAGTAAATTAGTCAATACTACCTTGAAGGCGGAGCGAGCTACATAACCCAGGCGCTGAGCTTCTCTGTAGAAAAAGTCCGGCTTTCCTGCCCCACTCATCTTCTTCGCAATGAACCCTAAACCCTGTGAAGTCTTTTATTTGTTTTCTGGGACTGGAACAGATTGATGGGTTAGAAGTTGTGGGTTATGTGAAAAGTGAATAAAGTTTTACGGATAGGTAGAGTTGTTGGGAAAAGAATAAGAGAGTATGAAGCTGTTAGTCTGTGCTTGGAAGAAGAGGAAGAATGGCCTCTTAATTCTTGAGGTGAAGTTTGTGCAAGTTGGACTGTTACAACTAAAACTATGAGGAATGAAAGATAACCAGCAGTCCCACATTGGAAACGAGTAGTACAGCCTATAGTTTTACTAGTATAAAAAAAAGGCTGCTTCGGCTGGATTAAAGCACGGAGCCATGCGTTGAGTACAGAGCGAACTATTCTTTCGCCTTTTACTAAAGAATACCGTGTGCGCGGCGCTTTAAATGGCATACGCCTATTTTTGGAAGGGCGCACCTCTGTGGGTGCCCCTCAAACTGAAATGTAAACTTCACCACATGGTGATAGAATTAGGAGTTTGTTTAGGGCCTGTGTCCGATTGATGCTTGCCTATGTAGTAAAATCCGGAAGTGACAAAATCTAAAACTTGGAAGCTAAAGCCTCAATGTCTCGTCCAATCATGACTTTTGAAATTGAAACCAGTCCGAGTTGGAAGTCATCGGAACCAACCACATTCGATTTGAATAGATCTCGAGTTGTTTTGAGTGAATTAAAATTGAAGTTTGAACACATTGAATGCCGGCTTTGTTTGCATCCCTCTAATATCATCCTGAATTCTTCTCAATAGTGTTGAGGCATATAATACTTACCCAATACTAGGAATTCAGTTCTTACAAGTATATATAATAGCTACTGTTTGTAGCTAGCTTCGTAGTTATCCTTTATCCCTCGAGAGAATATTTTGATTCTTTTTCCAGAGTACTGAACTACTGATGATCTACTTGTAACTGATATGGTCTAGCCTTCAACTTTGAAAGACATTATTTCCGTTCTACATTCCTCTGTTGGTCAAGTAGGGAAGCTTTGATATACATGTACTTTTATGGAGAGGAAACTCAAACCTTCGGGTGTGTGTGTTTGGTGGGGTGGTAAGGCTTTGGTCTCATATATAAGAGGTCAAGAGTTTGAGCCCCATCAAGGGTGGGAATGGGGTGGGGGTTTTAAAAAAAAAAAAAAAAAAAAAAAAAAAAAACTCAAACCTTCAACAAAGTTGAGGGATAGAGACCAAAGAGCAGTTGGGTGAGATGGTTTAGTCCCACATTGGGAATTCGAAATACGCAGAGCAGTTGGGGGAGTATAAAAACAGAGACATGGGCTCTGTATAAAGCATCTTTGCGCTTGGGGCAATGACGCAGTTAATGAGGTTCTAACCGAGACGCGTCTATTGCTGGTTGAAAACTATTTCCAAACCCCCTCCTGGGCCTGGGTTAAGCTCAGTGCCCTCGAGAATTTCTGGAAGGGCTCCCCTCGGGGTAAAGCCCTACAAATCCAAGTTCTAAAGTTGATTGGTGGAAGGGTTCAACCTAATCATCCTTGTTTGGCAAAACGTCTGGCGTGAAACCAAAATTAGTTGTATTTAAAATCCAAGCACATAATGATGATTGAGGCAGTTAATCAATGTAGATTATTGATCCGAACTTAATTCAAATCCAAGAAATCAATTCAAATCCAGTACACGCATGTATTGGGTAGATCGATTCAAAACCAATACACGCATCAAGGGCTGGATTCGGTACTAAACCGATCCATTTTTCCTCAAACCGTTGCCGAACCGACCTCCGTCGGTATCAGAATTTTCAAACCGCCGCCGAACCAACATAGTCGGTATACCGACTGTCGGCAAGCCGAATTCTCGGTTGGTATCGTTCGGTTTTGCTGCCGGAAATCAGAGGAGGACCAATTTGTCGCGGGTGTCTGAATGACGGAGTTTGTTGAGGTAGAAGCATATCACATCAAAGCAGCCATCGAAGATTCAGATCTCATCTGGAGTTTCACTTGGAAATGACTAGATGAGGACGAAGTGATGATACTGAAAATGGAGAAAAGTAGGAGATGAAGGAAATAGAGGAAGAGGAAGATGAAAGAACCAGAAGAAAACAAAAGCAATGGGACAAGAAACTTTCTGGAAGAAACTGATGGAGATTCTGGAAAAAAAAAACTGAAGAAGATGAAAGATGAGGATGAATAGGAAGAAGAAAGTGATGGATATGATGAAAGAATGAAAGATGAATGCTTTCTGATTTTTGGGATTGATGGACCCGATGAGGTCTTTTTGTTTTTTTCTTTTAATTGTATTAGATTAAGAAGGAATAAATATAATAATTGTACCACATATAATAAAAGCAACGTGTGCTCTAGTGGTTGAGAGCTGAGTTGCGGAGTGAAGGGATGAGGGTTCGACTCCTGCCTCCAACCAAATTCTTGTTATTTTGTGTTTTAATTTGATAGTAGGAACTAAGAGACAATAAATATAAAATTTGTGCTTATAGTAGTAAGAGAACGAGCTGCTCTAGTGGTTGGGAGCAAACGTGGTGTGTTAGAGGTCCAAGGTTCGAACCTTGCCTCTAATCAAAGTGTATAACCATTTTGGTGTATACATATTATTCGGTATGAGGTATTGTATACGGTCAGTACACCCCCGAGCCGAAGGGAGCCATACGGTACGGCGCAGCCGAGCCGAAAGTCGGTAAGCCGAATTTTCGGCCCAAATCGGTTCGGGCCGGTTCGAAAATCGGCTGGTTCGGTTGCTTCGGCCCATTTTGCCAGCCCTACGCATGTATGGATCCATAAGAAATGTGTCGTCGCATGTATAATATTTTCACTTCCAAACATACTCGGGCAATTTGGTTTTATAAAAAGAAGATATCAATGAACTTAGCTTCAACCAAAGGTACACTCAAATGACCAAAACTTTTGGTCATTTAAAAACTCTGTAATACTCCACCATGATGATTGTAAAGAATACGAATACTAACAAGCTGCTCTGTCTAGAAATTGGCAAATAATGATGACAAAAAGGATGTAGTCATGAAAATGTGAATCTACATCAGAAAAAACAGCCGCTCGCAGTTGCAGTTAACTCACAGTCACATGCATTCAGTTCCACTCCCATCCATGCCTTCCAACTCCAGTGCCATTCTCAATACTTCGAGCTTCAATGTCAGCTGTCCATGTATATTGAGGTGATTTTTTCTGCAATGGATACATAAAGGACTTTGACTATCTACATAAACATAAAGGTTTTGTTCTACTGCGTACCTAAAGATCTCTTCAAATTACATATCTGGAAATTTGCACACAGAATAAAGAGTACCTAAGGGTAATCATCTTGTGTTCGGGAGTCTAGATAGAAAGGTCTGTTTAAGAAGTCACAGAAGGATGTGGGTCATAACTCATAAGGATGTAATCATGCAAGAGCATCTCCTAAAGTGCAGTCTGAATAGGACAATCGCTTCATGTACAATGACATATTTTGACATTTGCCAATAGACATAGACTTTTAACAGGCTGATGAATAATGTAATGTACAAATACTTATTAATGTATTAATACTTACTAAATGCTGAATAGTAATTATGTTTAGCAGATGCATATTATCTTGCATATGAAATTGGCTTAAAAGTTCTATATGAAGGTTCTTCATATCTTCCTGTCAAAACTTCTGAAAGTAATGAACAGTTCCATGTGAAGAAGTCTTCCTGTCCATTAATTTTTTTTTTTTTTTCAATTGGAATGACACACTATCAAGAAGACATTTTTCAGTGTGACAAAGTGGGATCCAGAAGGTGCAAGATCAATGTAATGAATAAATTTGTTATTCGTACCTTCATTCCTGGAACAGTCACTGGTTCTGTGGCAGTTGATGTTCTTCACTCAAGCCAGTCAACAGTTCTTCACTCATTTCAGCTCGTACTCTTTGTTTGGCGGACAAACTACATGGAAGATTCTGTTGATGAAGGAAGATATAGTGCTTATCCTCTCTGCATAAGTAGAGAATCTATAAGGCAGGTTAGATGTTGGTGATTCGATGTTAGTCTATCACTCTGTCGCATTAATAGGGAAGTGAGACCTGTTTGGAAGTTGATCAAACTAGGATTACAATCAAATATTGGCATATCATTATTACCATCCTCCACCTAGGTACAACCAAACAACCAAAAAAAGTAAAAAAGCAATCTCTGATGCTCGATTTAGTACTCATAATCTAACAGAACAATCTTCAAAGTCAAAAATACATAGACAAAACAAATGCTCTCTAGTAATTGTATCAAATAAAAAGCAAGTAGACATTTCTCAGAAAATACAGCTGCATGCAGTTACAACTTAAGTCACAAGTAAGAGCAGTTCCATGCCGCAAGGCACCAGTTATGATATAGAGATATAATAGCTTACCAAAGTACAATTCAATCAGGCTTTCAACTCCAAGGCGATTCTAAATGCTTCTCAAGAGCACTTAGCAACCTGAATCAAAAGAAAATAATATAGATATATATTAGCTCTAAATGCTAATATGTCTGAATCAAGAGGTGATTCTAAATGATATAGATATATATCAGCTCTACATGTATCTTGGTACGATTTTTTTCTACATTAGATACAAAATCAGAGGATTTAGTAACCTGAATCAAAAGAAAATAATAAATTCTACACAACTTGCGTCAGAGGATGCAGAATATTATTAACAATATATGAAGATATAAGTTAAAATCAGCAGAACAGACAAAGGCACGACCTAGGTAGACCAAAGAAACAATCCCAAGTTGAACAATCTTCTATGATGGCTCATAGTCACACCTTACAACCATGCATAGCTTCCTAATGAAGTCGAGACACTCGAAGAGATGACTCAGCTGCTTGGCTAGGCACCATCCTTAATACATCGGATCAACCAAAAGGTTAAAAGCAATCTGTGATACCGAACCCGATAGCTAATCCGTTGAACACATAAATCTAAGTGGAACAACATTGTTGCAGCAATGGGCTAAATGCTAATCTCAGTCTTCAATACATGGCAGAAGTGAATTTTCAATAAATGGACCTCATGGTCATGTCCACTCTTGCCTTCCATACCTTGAATATCTTAAGCCAATAACACTACTATTTCATGCCATGGGATCAGTCTACTTTGTATCATAGGCTTACTTAAGATGGTTATGAAAAATTACCTAGTTTATGTAAGATAGCCTCATCCATCAGTCGAATGGGTGACACAAAATAACTTTGTAATTGCATGTTGTAATGTCGTTGCTTGACATTCTCCTGCAAGGAATGGTTGTTTGACTGCACCTACAGTATATCAATTGGATTGCGGTAAGAAACTTGTTTAAAATAATGTGAAAATGAAGACATGTCTTAAATAGTAAAAGATGATTTTGAAAGAAACAGACATGAATTAAATAAAGCTGGTTGCAAAAATTTCAAGCCAATGCCACAAACACTCAAAACTCAATAACTTCAAGTAAGTATATACAGGCATGTAGCTGTTTTGATAGTGATGTTACTTATAACAGGCTTTTGATACCGTAAATAATTAGTACTAGAAAGTCCACAAATATTTTTTGATATCAGTAAACTGTAAAAGTTTTGAGAGTCATGTTACTGTACAGATTTCTAAAGGAAGTTTCTCTGCTCATCACTGTTTTATAGTTGGAATGACAGCTTATAATGAAGAGTAATATACAGCATCATAACAATCTCGCACCCTATAATTTTCTATCAATATATTTTCCTTAAAATCAACTTATCTAAATGCAAAATAATAATAAAATCTGTTCCTCATAGCTTGATTATGCTCTCTGCACAAGTAGAGATCAGCATAAAGGAAATTGGTATCAGCAAAAAGGAATAGAGAACCGAGACTTTGGCTGGGCTCCCAATCAAGTATTGGATGCATGAGTACTTGCCCAATCCTCTGCAAAAAGGAATTAATCTCCTAGTGACGAGTGGCCGGAAACAAAAGTAAATGAAGCAAGCTTCGTGTCTACAAGCCAATTACCCTTCTTTGATCTGTCATGGCCAGCCCACAGCTTGCCAAATGTAGGTGTGATTGGTGCCTCAGATGCATTGCTTCAACAGTCCAACCTAGGTACACCCAAATAACCAAAAAATTTAAAGCAATCTGTTATCCTTAACTCAGTCTCACAGTCACACTCTTATAGAGCTAAATATGTGCCACAAACACACATGAACTGAGAACTTCACATGAACTGAGAACTTCAGGTTATGACACAGATAGCTTACCATATTAGCATCCCATTAGCTTTACAACTTTAAGGCCATTCTAAATGAAGCCTCAGTACACGTATGTTGGTGCGATTTTCTTCTGCAACAGATACATTAGTCAGACTTGACTATATCTTGAATCAAAAGAAAATATGTAAAATAAGGTTTTGTTCCTCTACCTAAAGATTTCTTTTGAATTATTCTGGAAATTTCCAAACAACATGACGAGTACCTGAGGGTAGGAGTCTGACCAGCAGAAGTTTGAAGCCTAAACTCCCAATTCCGTAGACAGAAGGGTGCTTGCAATCTTTCTGAAATTTACTTGATAGGGACTCAAGTTCCAGCATCAGAGGAAGAAGAGTATCATGACCAGCCAGGAAGGTCTTCGAACTGGCAGCCTTCAGTATCCTCATGCCTTCTTTCAATGCTTTAAGAACATGTCTCTAACTGGTGCTGTTTGTGACCTCTTAAGCTCCTGACAGTCATGATCACCTATATAACACTGAAGCATTAATCTCTCAAGAAAACCATCGGATGCGTCATGCTCATGTCGATATAATGCATCATTATTATCACTTCTTTTTCCTTGCTAATAACTGATAAACACCAAATATACTAAATCATGCAAATCTAGAATTCTATGGCAGGAGTGATGTACCTGTATAATCAATGAAGATATAAGTTAGATGAGCAGAAGGACATACACGAGATAGCACAACCTAGTTAGACCAAAGGAACAATCCCGAGTTTAACTTCTCCAATGACATCTCATTGTCACAACCTTGCATAGCTTTCCAGTAAGTATAATAAAGTCCAGACAATTGAAGAGATGTTCTTGACTAAGCTCCATCCTCGGTTTAAGTAACTAACCAAAGATTTTCTGTGACTTAGCTAATCAGTCCAACTTGAAAACCAAGACCTTCAAGTTATAATATAATCTACAAATTGGTACGAATGCAGCGTACCAAATTCTGATGCCATTCTGAACGCATGTAGCTTCAATACGAGCAGTTCCAAGTAGCCTGGTGCAATTCACACCTACAATAGAATACATAATTAGAGGACCTATATTTACAACTTAATTTACATAAGAAGATCAATAAACTACAAGCTATCAAAAGAAATCTCCCATTTGGAATGTCAGCACAAAAGAAAAACAAACCTGAGGGGGTGAGGATCATCTTGCGTTGGGAAGTCCAGCAATCGATTCAGCCATTCACATGGCCGTGAATCATCATTTTCTGTATATAAGCGACTTAGCTTCTCTAATAAGAGGTTCAAAGACTTGGCATAAAAACAGAACAGTGAAATTACCTGTATCTTGAAGAAATTCAAGCCGAAGAAGTAAAGATGGCTAAAACTGATAAGGAGTTGAGCATATGTATGAGGAAGCACATATATAAACAGCAACCATTAAGATCTTCGAGTCTTTGACCTCTTCAGCATCCTCATAGGTTTGGTCAGTGCAATAACTTTGCCAGATCATGCTCAACTAATCGCTAATGTATCTGAAGAAGACAATGCCTAATGCTTCTCGATCAGTTGATGTTTCGTTCTGCCCTCCAATAGTGACATCAATCTTGAAGACATGCGTCCCTAGAATAGACCACGCCTGGAAAAAGAAATGATTCAGTTATAAATTTGAAAATACATATATATATATAACAGTCCCATATATGTGATACCAATAATAACAGGTACGAAGATGTCAAGCTCACCGGCCGGGTTGAAAATCCGATCCGTCTTCAATCTTGATGGTTGGGATGTGAGAAATCTTGGCCCACTCCTCACCTAGTCCTTGTCTGTAAAGGTCTCGGAGAATTGGAGATCTCAAGATGTGCAATTTCTGTAGTGGTGTCTTCCACAGGAAGTCCGGCAGTGCTTTTAGCTTCCAGCAGTCCTCAATTGTCAACTGAGAGAGGCATGGCATGATTGTAATATTATTATTTTCCACTCCTACCCACTCTTTCCATGACAACATGCAGCGGAAGGTGAGTTGTTTAAGCTTGGGGAATGATATGAAAATGGAAGACGACGACGACGAGGTTTGCCCATCATCTATTCCCAAAAACTCAATTCCTACCTTTGAGACTCCCGGGAGCATCGCAATATCCAATGATTCAAGGGACGCCAGTTTCCCTAAAGGAGGCAAAAACCCACAGTTGAAGCAATTACTAAGGGTGAGCACTCTCAAGCTGTTTGAAGACGACAACCAATGGGAGAAGGCGCCGCCTCTATAGCTAGAGATGAATAAAGATTCCAAACTTGGATGCGGCTCTAAGCCATTCATAATCTCTCTATCCTTTACTTCATCACCCGTCAAGAAATATAGGTGCAATTGCAGGAGGTGAACCTTATTTGCTGCCATATTTGGATTTCCTCGAATATAAATATCAAGACTCCCTTGAAGCTGGTTCAAGTCTTTCAGATCTTCCAACTTGTTTCCTTCATCACCATCTGGGACACGAAACCAATCTAGCCTTTGCAGATCTGTTAATTTCTCAATCCCTTTAATTAGATTTAGACAAGGACAGCGTTCAACATAAAGATGCCTCAAGTTAATCAGCCCTCGCACATCTACTTTTTTGAGACTAGAGCAGCCAACAAGTCGCAAGGTTTGCAGGTTGTATAAGCTGCCCAGGGCGCTGGGTAATTCTTCCAACCCTTCATTACCGGATAAATCAAGATACCTCAAATGTATCAATCCACCTATCGTCTCGGGAATTTCTTTGAGACAATCCTCCCCCCGCCAATCACTCAAGTTTAATGTTCTAAGGCATTTCAATTGTACTACCGACTCAAATATTGGGCCAATGGAATTTTTGGATGATTCTATAGCTATCAAGGTACGTAATTTTTTATAATTAGGGAGAAAAGATTTCAAAGAATCACCCTCGGTTGCATGCACTAAGGTCAAATGATGAACTTTATCCTTTGCCACATCCCTTCTCTCACTAGCATCCAACTCAAAATCCAAAATCAAACATTCATTTTTGGTCAAATATTGTAGAAAGTCATGTACAATATCATAATTTTGCATGTCATGTTTTCATTTTCAACATCTGCATCAATATCTTGAAAGAATGATCGCATTGCCAAGTCATTAAAATAATTTTGACCAACTACTATCTTGTCTTTACTTTCTTTGGCATTCAAATAATCTTGTGACATCCACAACTCAATCAAACGATTCATATTGTACACATAATCTTTTGGAAATATAACACAATACAAAAGACAACGTTGAGTTGCTGGAGTCAAATCATGATAACTTAATAGTAGTGGTCGAAAAACATCTTGTTGAATCTCTTTCAATTCCCATGTCTTACTCTTTAAAACAGCTTGCCATTCATGAATCTTTTTCTTATGGCGCATGAGGCTTCCTAACGTCTTTGCAGCAAGAGGCAACCCATTACACCTTCTAGCAATACTTAAACCAATGCCGTGAAACTCTTTAGGCACATTATTCTCATCCATGTTTGCACCGTAATAGAACAATGACAAACAAAATGCATCACTCAATGCCTTCAAAGAGATCATTTGAGTTGTTGCTTTCATTAAATCAGCAACCTCCTCCTTTCGAGTGGTCACCAATATTCTACTACCAAGAGCACCATTACGTAAAGGTTTGATCAATTCTTCCCATTGATCAGAGTTTGGGCTCCAAACATCATCTAAAACAAGGAGGAACTGTTTACCCTCAATCAATTTATATATACATTGCGTCAGGGTTTGCAACACATTTGAGCTTTTTGAACTATTATCTTTATCTATTTCTTCAATGATAGCTTGAGCAATCTTGATCTCTTCAAAAGGGTCCGAGACACAGACCCATATTCTCTTGTCAAAATGAGATTTGACATTTTCATCATTATACACAAGTTGAGCAAGAGTTGTTTTCCCCATTCCCCCCATCCCTACAATAGGAATGATAAGAGGAACCTCATTTCCTTCACTACTCTCACTTAGCAGCTTGCTAACTATGAGTTTTTTTTCATTATCTCGACCAAATGTTTTAACATTGGGAAGAGAAGTAGTTTTTTGTCGTTGAGGTAGTTCGGGGACCCTAGCGGTGTTTTGAAAGCCAAAACTTTGTTTTCTTTCATCAATTGAAGCTAATCTTTCATTTAATTCTTCTATCTTCGCAGCAATTTCGCGACGATGAATAAACCGCCTGACCTTGCTACCAGAAACGAAAGAGGAGGCAGAGGAACGTACCTTCTTAGCAATAGCAAGAGCATGTTTTTCTTCTTTCTCCATCTGTCTCTTTCGAACTTGAGTGATCCACTCATCCAAAACGTCATCTATCTCGTAGGAAACTTCAGTCAGTTCACTCAGCCAACGTTTCACGGTTGCCTCCGTCACTTGCCTCTGCTCTGCATCCTCCAGCACAGCTTGAATAGCTTCCAGATTGCGGGAGAGGCTGTTGACTTCTTCCTCAACCCCAGAGACCAGTTTGAACTCTCCTCGAACCTTGTCATGGGCGACCGTAGCCAAACGCTCAAGGAGAACGTTAACAAGTGCTTCAGCCATGTTCTTACTTGAAGGTCTGATCGGGAACGAAAGAGGAAGAGAGGAGAAATACGGTGCAGCAACTATAGAAATGGCGTGCTATCCCAACTTCATATCACATTAATCGTCTCAGCCTAATGTCATAATGTGTGGCCTGATATTTTCATTTGGGTCGCGTGACTTGCTAGTGCAATGATTGCAATTAGCAATATCACACCACCGACAATCAATTTCTTTTATCAAAGTGTGATTCACATTTCTTATATGGGATCGTCTACAGTACATTAATGTACCGATACATCAAGTAGACTAGGTTCAATACAGAGGTAGACTAGCTCAGTACATGGGTAGACATGTATGGAGTTAGTCTACCCTTGTACCGAGCTAGTCTACATCTGTATTGAATCTAGTCTACTTGATGTATCGGTACATTAATGTACTGAAGTATTTTCTTTTTATATAACTTTCACTTTTGAACATTTCGCATCTTGTATCTATCGAAAGGAAGATCCTAGTAAAGACTAAAGACCATGTTGCTTTCGGCTTCCACATAGTGGTGAGAAAATTTGTTGTCATGCAGACTGGTAGTTGGCCCTTTGTGGCATCATCGTTTCTGTGCTGGATTAGATTTGATGTTGATTTTGCTCTGTCATGGACCAAAATGAATTATTGAAGAGAGAAAAAGAGGTCTCTACTTTTTCAATACATCCTCCGAGTGAGATGAATCATACACTGGAAACAAAAGAGAAGACGATCTTAAGCATCGATCTTTGTGGGGATAAAGGGAAAAGATTGCCTAATTGGTTTTGGCACTTTGGTCATGTCAATAGGCATAATTTAGAGTATGATTGATTGAAATGAGGAGCTAAATATGAAATGAATTAAGGGCCCGTTTGGATAGGGTGATTTGGACTTGAGGATTTGGATTTCGGAGGCCCAAATACAAATAAGCTCGTTTGACACAAATTTTTCATTAGGGATTTAGATTTGATGAAATCAGTGGGCTGATTTCATTTAACAGAAGGGGCCGATTTCAAATAACTAGGATACCCTAGTTATTTGAAATCTCTTCCTCTCTCGCTTCTGAAACGCCACGGCTCGATTTCAACACCGGCGGAGCTCGCTCTCTCTTAACTCGTGTTCTCTACGAATCGCAGAGGCTGGGCTAGAGTTGATTTGAGATTTGGTGAAGGTGGTCTCTCTTTCTTCTCTTAATTTGATTGTTCATCTCCTAATTTGATTGTTCATAGTGATACTGAAGGTTGGGCTAAATGATGCGCAGCTTGATTTCGTAGTATATGTAAAATTTAACCAAAGAATGTTTGAGGTTGATTTGTAATTTGCTTGATTGAGTTTGATTCGTAATAGAAGCTATTTGCTCAAATATCTGCAGTCTAGTAACTTTCAGCAGCTTGATTTGGTGTTTACTTGTACATATTTGTGATATATGATTCATAATCCATGATATATATATATATATATATATATTTGCTTTCTACATATTGAAGGTTGAAGGTTGGGCTAAATGATGCGCAGCTTGATTTCGTAGTATATGTAAAATTTAACCAAAGAATGTTTGAGGTTGATTTGTAATTTGCTTGATTGAGTTTGATTCGTAATAGAAGCTATTTCCTCAAATATCTGCAGTCTGGTAACTTTCAGCAGCTTGATTTGGTGTTTACTTGTACATATTTGTGATATATGATTCATAATCCATGGTGTATATATATATATATATATATATATATATATATATATATATTTCCTTTCTACATATTGAAGGTTGGGTACGTAGAACCAAATAGTGGTAC
This sequence comes from Rosa chinensis, assembly GCF_002994745.2. Taxonomy (NCBI): domain Eukaryota; kingdom Viridiplantae; phylum Streptophyta; class Magnoliopsida; order Rosales; family Rosaceae; genus Rosa; species Rosa chinensis. The sequence continues at coordinate 58,073,814 of NC_037088.1, read as the reverse complement.
ACTACTAATCATAACAGCACAGCTACGTTTGGTAATTAGAAAAGGTTTGATTCAATGCTTTGAATGTTGTATTGAGTAGTGTATGGTTTTCGTAATATAACTTGATCAACTTGGTGATTGATGAAAGAGGATTCATGGAATTGGTAGTAGAGTCCAGGAATTATGGTGTAGATTATGTCACGCCCCTGATTTTTAACACAAATAAAAATCAATATATAATCTCATAATTACACATGCGTGAACGTTCAGCCATCAATACAAAATACCTAGAAACTTTTTTTCATTTTAACTCAAGTACATATTGATGCCCTGAACCCACTATGTCAATATTGACCGCTCCACAAAGTCATATATTACATAAGCTTACGAATTAAATTGTCAACAACAAAATAAAAAGTAATTGCTCCTCAGAGTTTACTACATAGCGGAAGTCATAACAATGGCAAAGCCAATCAAAATTGCTTCCTACCCGTTCTGCTGCCAACAAGCTACCTCAGCTTCAGCCACGATTACCCTGACCTGTAGGATTAACCCTTACACAGTCTGAATAGTGCACCGAGTTGTCACACAACAAACCAGGTAAGCTTTTGCAAGCCCGTATGAGTAACTCAAAACAACTCACACAAAAACCACGGGATAAACCCCGCATGTTTCAATCAAGAAGCCAAATCACGCTTTGATCCTTAAAAACACGAAATAAAGGAGAACAACTCACACTTTAATTTCCTTTCAAATCGAAATAAAAGAAAGCAACTCACACCTTGATTTCTTTTAAAACGAAACATAGAAAACAACTCACACCTTGAATTCTATCAAATGTACCATAATCGTACCATAGAAAGCAACTCACACATTGATTTATATCAATAAAACATAGAAAACAACTCACACCTTGAATTCTATCAAATGTACCATAATAGTACCATAGAAAGCAACTCACACCTTGATTTCTATCAATAAAACATAGAAAACAACTCACACCTTGAATTCTATCAAATATACCATAATCGTACCATAGAAAGCAACTCACACCTTGATTTCTATCAAATCGTTAATAAGGAAAACAACTTGCACCTTGTTACCTTAAAAACCACGTAATGTCATGAGTTATCAATAACCAGTTCCCGTTACCCCATGAATTACCTATATGGCAGACAGATTAGAGCTCTAACCGAAAACGTAACCACTCGTCCGGCCAAAGACGTGATCACCTGATATTCTGCTCAAGGTCATAGACCTTCATTCTGCACAGTCCCTTGAAGCAAAACATTAAAGGAGTCACACTGGACCCAAAATGTTACACAAATCTCAACGCTTTTGAAAATAATCGAAATCAACATTTCCATAATCATTATTTTCCGAAAAGCCATAACCCAAAACAATAAAGAGCATCAATTCATGCATATTGTTTTCATACCCAAATCTCAACGCTTTTCAAAACAAATCGAAATCAATCATTTCCACAATAATTTGTTTTCCAAAAACCACAACCCAAAACAATAAAAAGCATCATTCCATGCATATTGTTTTCATAAATCCACAAACCACCAATATATATATATATATATATATATTTCACGTAAATATATATATATATATATATGTAGTCATCAACTCAGGAATGCCTACTAATACCAACTATAGTTTGCAGTTAAATCAATAACTCTCAAAACGATAAAGGTAAGCCCGTTTGTGAATGAACTTCGTGAGATTACTCACCTCGAAACTCCCGCTGCGTCTTCTATATAGAATTGAACTAACACTCTCACCAACAACTTGTCCAATTCACCTTTTAGAAGCACCTAATCACCAATGATCTCAAATCAGTAACGATTCACAAATAAAAAATGTCTGAAACCCCTGTTTTGAACTAAAATCCCCAAAGTGACGCCAATCGAGGCGAAACCACATCCGAGACCACCCAATGTCTCCGGAATACTTCTACGATCGATATGTCCAAACCACAAGTCGATCGAATGCTCGGATCCTCACGGATCGAATAAATCAACCGGTATGAAACGGTAAAAATCATAACAAATTCATACAAACTCCAAAATTTGCATTTATATATCGAAACGCTCGTATCAACGAGTAGAACATATATAATACCAGAAACAATCCCTTACATGGCCGGAACGCCTCTATAGGCGGTGGCGCACCTCCGCCGGCCAAAACTCAATATTTCCCAAAACTCCCAACACCAAAAAGTTTCATCTAAGCATGCTTGTGAATTTCCATAACTAGCTCGAAGTCAGAAAACAAGCATAAATGATCGAAAACTACCTCACAAGCTTTAAATTTTTGCTCAATCTGAGTTGAACCTATTTTCACGTAAATCGATCCAAACAAACACCAAGGATCGATCAAGGAGGCTCCCACGAACCCAAAGATGGAAGCTTGCAGCCGTGCCGTCGCCGGAGCTAGGATTTCCGGTAGGGTCCGAAATCACCTAACTTTGTCGACTTTCAGTGCTGCCGTGGAGGAGGATCGTTGCTAGAGAACACCACAGAGACAACCAGATGGCAACGACGAACCGATCTGGAAAGTTTCATCGCAGGAATTCGTCGGAAAAGCCGGGTCGGGTCGGCCAGGTTCGGGTCGGGTCAGTCGAAAAACTTTGATACTAAAGGTGTCGACCGAGAGAGAAGAGAGAGAAAAAGGGCCTTCCGGAAATGGAAATGGAAATTATGAAAATATTTCCGGAAAACCTCTATTTATACTAAAATGGAAACTTCTTTCAATGGCCATAACTTCCTCATACGAACTCCGATTGATGCATTCCACATGTCCACGAACTCGTATCGACGCGCTCTACAACTTTCGTGAAGGAAGTTTTTGGAAAATCCCAACGAATAAAAAGTCAACATTTGGCAACCCCCCTAAAACCATATTCTTCAAATAATTATTCTCCCGAAACACTTTTGCTCCATCCACGAGCCACGAAATAGTCAAATAACCACAATTTAAATTCTGAAAAATAAATACAAATTTCCGGGGCATCACAGATTACCTGCTCTGTAAATCATGACTTGTAGATCTCACTTTTCACAGGTTAAATAATCTAGTACTCAATAGAACACAAGTACACAACCCCAAAATGTGAAATCCATATTCATTTAAACCTATATAACATGATGAAGAGCAAGGATTCAATTGAAAATACCTTCAATGGTTTCAGGGGAATCGCCGTCCTTGAACTTAATCTGGTTACAAGGATTCAATTGCCTCAGTCTGTATCGTGGACAGTCATGAAGAATCATTAAGAAAGAACCTCGCTTTTGGTTATACGTAGAGCACGCATCCTTATGTACAACTAGACCTGTAAATGGATCGGATTTTGATCCGGACCCGCTCCAAAACCGTGACTATTGGACTAGTTAGGATAAAAAAAATTGATCCGTTGATCCGAATCCGTTAACCCGTTTATTTAACGGATCAAATACGGATTTAGGTCGATCCGATCCGTCAATAATCCGGCCCGTTTTTATAATAATAAAATATTATTATTTATTAATATATTATTATTATTTTTAAATATAAAATATGAATAATTTCTAATACAAATTTTTTTGCAGAAATCTAAGGGGCAGTCCATCACTCAAGATTCTAATAAGCATTAAGAATTTTGATAATGTAATTCTACTTTTGGTGATACTTTCCATGTTGTTTTAATATTTTACCAGCTTTCCTCCACACATGTAAATGTATTTTTTTTTTCTTTAGAAAATAAAAAAGAAAAGATAATGGAAGAAAACAGTTATTGCATAGAGAAATTGGTGAGAGAGAAGAGTGGGTTGTGAGATTTATTTTGTTTATAAAAATACAATTTGTAATTGTCATAATGACCCTTGTGATTTAATTAATTTTTATAGAATTTAAATCTTTTAGGGTCATTTCTCTCAAAATTCTTTATTTTGACTAACAAAGCATGTTCTCTTAATAATAATAACAAAGCATCTTCTCTTAATAATAATATAGATTAATATCTTATGAGGTATCATGATATAAATTTAATAATACTATTTAAAATTTTAAAATATTTGAAATTATAAACGGGTCAGATTAGCGGATCGGGTATCCGTTAATCCGGCGGATACGGATTTGGATCGAGCTATCAATGATCCGCGGGTTAACGGAGCGGGTTTGGATCGAATTTTTTGTTTAAGTAAACGGATTTGGATTTAGATTTATCCGATCCAAATCCAGTCCATTTACAGGTCTATGTACAACTGGAAATAAGTTCATCATCATCCTTGGTTATTTTGCTGATGGATCCAAACATTACCCAATAGCATGGCATTATTGTAATAGCATTCTCAGAGCAATCCTCTGCTAGTACATACTCCTTCCTTCCCACTCATTCCACCACCATATGATATCGAAAGTCAGTTGTTTCAATTTCGGAAATGCTTTTTGATCTTCATCATCATCATCTGTTCTCGATATCTCAACCTCTACCTTTCCCACACCAAATTTCCTTATAACAATGATTCAAGGGAGGGCAGTTTCCCCAGAGAGACACGCACTGAATGCAACGTTCTAGCCTTCTATGGGAGCTGTGAAAGCGCAAAGGGTAACAGTGGAGGAAGATTTGAGGATTGGGCCTGGGCATCAGTTTGGCATTGGACTTGGGTTGCACCTTGAGGCCTGGTCATGGGATTGGGCCTGGTGGAAGCACCTCCTGTTTTTTTTTTCCCCGTCTTTTCCTTGTGTTTGCTTTTAGACCATCTCCAATGGAGTGGTCATTTGCCAGGTGGACAATAGAACGGTAAAAAATGACTGATGACATCTTTTCCAACCCACAAGTCAAATCCACGTGGATAACAATTCTGAAATTTTCTGTCAAATTTGACAGACCAAACTCAACCAGTCTTTTTTTTTTTTTTTATCATTATTTCTCTTTCTTCCTACTCTCTCTCTCTCTTTCTCACCCCCCCCCCCCCCCAAACAGAGGTTCTCTCTTTCTTTTTCTGGTGTTGCATCTTCTCAGGCAATAGATGGTGATCGATCTCCATCAATTGAACTGGAATATTAATGCCCTAGCAAATGGAATGATTTATCATATCCCATCTCCAAACCCAGAACTCAAGTCTAGAAAAATGTTAGATTCTCCCCTTTTTCTGTTCATTCTCTCTATTTTGTTGACCACTTGGTTTGTATTAGAGAGTAGTCAGTTGTATTTACTGTTCCAGAATACACTCTGACCTTGCTCCTTTATATTCTGTATTTGCTACCAGCTTTGGATAGAAATGAATTATGCAGTTTAATTAAGCTTTCCTTGTTATTTTCTTCTTCCCTGCCAAGTTGACTCTATCAACTGGTATCAGAGCATGGCTCGGACCGTGCAAGCTTCTGCTCCCTCCTCCACCCCAATCTCCACCACCTTTGTCCAACCACCACCCTCTCCGCCACCATTCACAAACCTCGCATCTTCCTCTTATCCACCAACTGATGCATCTGAACCTTTACAAAGAGCGGAATTTCATCATTCACTAGCTCTTCTTCAGGAAGAGTTCCATCAATCCATAGATTCCATGAACCACACTCATACAGCTTTCCAAAATCATATCACCGTACAAATGGCAGCTTTACAAAGCACCATAGTGCAAGCTCTCACCAGACAACATCAACCCATACACTCCACAGTCCCATCCACACCATCACCACCTCCATCGTTTACTATTCCACCACCACCCCTCACACCGGCCAATTTGCCACCCATCACTTTTGGGTCTATACCACCACCAGCCATCGAAGGTACTACTTTTCCTTCCCTCACTACCCAATTCGCTACACATCCAGGCTCTTCCCCACACACACCTCCAACCTACTCGTCTGAACCTCTGAATTACTCCACTATTACTTCCTTCCCTCATCACACACTTCTTCCAAACTCCAACAACCCCACAACCCAAACCCATATGACTTTACCCGAATTCCATGTTCCATTTTCGACCACCAACACCTTTCCCAGATATCAAATCCATCAACCGTACCTTGAACCCCCATTCTTCAGACCACCAAAAATTGACTTACTTCGCTTTAACGGCGAAGACCCCGTATGATGGATTGCTCTAGCAGAGCGATATTTGAGAACTCATAGGATTCCACCATCGGAACAGGTCTCTATTGCAGCTTTACACTTCGGAACCGACGCATGTGTATGGATGACTTCGTTTGAACAACGAAATCCATGTATCACTTGGGAGCAATTCGTACCAGCCTTCCTTGCTCATTTCGATGCGGGCTCGAATTACGACTTCAAGACAGCGCTCTCTCACCTGCAACAAACCTCCACAGTCGATGCCTTCATCACAGCTTTCACTAAATTAGCCTGTCGCGCACCAGAATGGACAGATGACCACCTCCTCCCCATCTTCTTGGGCGGTCTGAAACCCGCAGTCCGGCATGACTTCGTCGCTCTTAATCCTACCACCGTGACGGAGGCAAAACGCCTAGCAAGGTGTTATGAGGCCAAAGTGTCAGACAACCACTCCTACACTGAATTCCGCACAAACCAGGTTTCACGCCCAAGCAATTGGTCACAGCCATCTCGATTCCACAGTGTTCAGCCATACTCCACCACTCTTTCACTCCCTTACCATCCCCACAACAACTCCGATCCCCACCAACCAACCACACACAAACCACTCCACCACAAAACCCTCAACCAATCCGAAACACTAACCACCGCCCCACTCGCATTCTGACAACATCAGAACAACGTGAACGCAGGTCCAAGGGACTGTGCTTCAACTGTGATGAACAATACACCCCCACCCACATTTGTAAACGCCCATTCTTAGCCATCCTCGAAGCTTCCCCACCCACTCCCAATGATGAGACCTCGGACACCCCCGAGTTCCATGACTGCAACCCCATCTTAGAGGACCCACAACCACTCACAGAAGAACCATACCCATTACATGCCATTACCACAAGCACTGTTGGAGAAGTCATGAAAATTGAAGGTACCATTAACACTGTACCTATTACGGTATTCATAGATTGCGGTGCAGCTTCAAATTTCTTAAGTCCCCAAATGGCTTAGTCTTTGGGTCTTTCCACCGAAGCACCGACCGGACTCCAATTCACTTCGGCCTCCAGCGAGTCTCTCTCTCCATCAGGCACAGCCCCGAATGTCACTGTCTGGATTCAAGGATATTCTTTCACCAGCCCTTTCCTCCTTCTTCCGGTAGCAGGATGCGACATGGTGTTGGGAGCACCATGGCTTAATACTCTTGGCTTGATCGGGTGGCAGTTCTAGGAGAAGATCATGGCCTTTTTCACTGATGGCCGATATCACATTCTCAAAGGGAAAACCAATCGCACCCATCCTCCTGGTCAACCCGACTTATTGGCTTTACTTACAACTGATCAGTGGGCTCCTTTAGCCCAATCCCCCTAGCCCAATAACCACACAACCCGTAGTCCACCACCCACTCATTCAAACCCTTTTGTCCACATATCAACCCATTTTTGCTCCACCAGTCGACTTACCACCTCCAAGGCCCATTGATCACAAAATTCCACTGCTACCCAATACAAGTCTCGTCAATGTAAGGCCCTATCGATACCCACACTCCCAAAAAGCCGAGTTAAAGGCTCAAGTTGCAGATATGTTATCTCAAGGGTTGATCTGTCCTAGTTGTAGCCCGTTTTCATCACTCGTCCTATTAGTGAAGAAAAAGGAGGGTACATGGCGTTTTTGCGTTGACTACCGCTCTTTGAATGAAGCAACGGTCAAGGATCGCTTTCCCATCCCGGTTGTGGATGAGTTATTGGATGAACTTCATGGTGCCACTTATTTTTCCAAATTGGACTTGCGATCGGGATATCATCAAATTCACATGAATGAAGAAGATATTGCCAAAACGGCTTTTAGGACCCATGAAGGCCATTTTGAATTCGTCGTCATGCCCTTTGGCCTCACCAATGCTCCTTCCACCTTTCAAGCTCTAATGAACCAAGTGTTCAAACCATTGTTACGAAAGAGTGTTTTGGTATTCTTCGATGACATCTTGGTCTATAGCCGTGACTTAACTTCACAAATTCTTCATCTTGAAGAGGTGTTCAAGATATTGTGGGCCAATCACTTACACGTCAAATTGTCCAAGTGCTCATTTGGTCAAGACAAGGTAGATTACTTGGGCCATGTCATATCTGCTGCAGGTGTATCAGTGGACATAACAAAGATTCAAGCTATAGTTGACTGGCCCAAACCCACAAACACCAAAGCCTTACGTGGCTTTCTCGGACTCACTGGCTACTACCGTCGTTTTATACTACACTATGGCATCAAGGCAAAGCCTCTCACCGAACTCCTCAAAATTGACGGCTTCCAATGGAACCCAGCAGCCGAGCAAGCTTTCATGGAGCTGAAAGTCGCCCTCACCTCAGCCCCAGTATTGCAATTGCCGGATTTCACCCAACCCTTCATGGTGGAGACCGACACCTGTGGTATAGGTATCGGCGCAGTTCTCTCTCAGCACCGGCATCCAATCGCCTTCCTCAGCAAGCCCTTATCTCCTCGCAACCAACTGCTTTCGGTTTACGACAAGGAGATGCTTGCAATCCTTGATGCCGTGGAAAAATGGAGGCCATATCTTCTGGGCAATCAGTTCACCATCCTTACCGATCATCAAATCCTCAAGCACATGCCTAATCAACGGATATCTACTCCTTCGCAGCAAAAATGGCTTGCTAAATTGATGGGTTACAACTACACCATCAAATACCGTCCGGGCTCCATGAACAAGGTACCAGATTTGCTGTCCCGCAAACACGAAATGTGCACCCTTCAGGCACTATCGACTCCGGTGTTCGACTCCCTTCATCAAATCGATCAGGTTTGTCTAAAGGACCCTAAAGCTCAGTCCATTATTGCTAATTTACAACAGGGCATTGAATCCAAGAAGGGTTTTAGTTGGGTCAACAATCGTCTGATGTATAAAGTTAGAGTCTTTGTTCCGGCCTCTTCTGATTGGCGTACAAGGGTACTCCACGAATTCCATTCTTCATTGCAAGCTGGTCACTCCGGGTACTTGCATTCCTATTTACGCCTCTCTCGCAATTTTGCGTGGCCGAGAATGCGCAAGGATCTCAAATCCTTCATTGCTGACTGTGACCAATGTCAAAGGTAGACTTCTGAGACTATTCGACCGCCGAGATTGCTTCAGCCACTTCTGATCCCGGACAATATCTGGTTCGATATTTCGATGGATTTTATGGATGGATTGCCCCCTTCGGATGGAAAAAATGCTATCTTGGTTGTGGTAGATAGACTCTCCAAGTATGGTCACTTCATTCCCATTTCCCATCCCTACACTGCCACTCATATTGCTGAAGTGTTTATGAAGGAGGTATTCCGCCTCCATGGCATGCCAAAGTCCATTTTCAGTGACCGTGACCCAGTATTCCTCAGCCATTTCTGGACGGCATTCTTCAAACTGCAAGGTACTAATCTCTGCCATAGCTCCGCTTATCATCCTCAATCGGATGGACAAACGGAGGTGGTTAACCGCTCTTTGGAACATTATCTGCGATGTTTTGTGCTTGACAAACCGGCATCATGGTCTGACTTAATCCACTAGGCCGAATGGTGGTATAACTCTACTTACCATTCCACCATTCGCATGACACCATTTCAAGTGGTATATGGCACACCACCTCCCTCTATTTCCATGTATGTGATGTGCCTGAAAGCAAGCGCATAATTTAACCCTGAAATATCGTTAGTAGTATAAGCAAATAGGGATCGTTCTATCCGGGGATTGAGGGTACACTTGTAATTGTGAAACAAATAAAGAAAAGTATTATTTACAAAAATAAAATAAAGAATATAAATATATACAATTGTATAAACAAATAAAGAATTAAAATAATAAAGTATTATTTACAAAAATAAAATAAAGAATAGAAATATATACAAGTAACAAAATAAAAAGGGGGGTTTAAGAATTATAGAATTGAAAATTAAGATAAATAAAATAAAGAAAATGTAAAAACATATATACAAGGGTGGAACGCAAGGAACAAAGATCAAAATCAATTCCATGTAATCAAATTCGATTCAAACCCTATAATTGTTCTTCCAAGTCATGAGAGAGGAGTTGATCATGTGAAACATTCGAAAGCAAATGATTTCCCATATTTTACTTTTCAATGCTAATTAACCTAAGCGAAAGCACCTAGATTAATCCTATCAAACATGCAATCAAGCCCTAGAAAGCTAGTCAATCATGACATGTTCAACGCATTAGACATAGAGAAAGGCTATCAACTCAAGTGTACAACTTAGTTATGGAAAAGTCCACCTAATTGCAATCCTCTTCAATTAAATTCGATTCTTGTCCAGAACCTTTACTACTTTTGATTCAAGTTACACAAAATGAAAAGTCGATTTCATGTTCTTAAACCTAGCACCAATTACATGCAAATCCTATAAGTGTCGACCTAAATAAGATAAACATATAAAAGTTTTCTGTAAAGCAAATTTAATCGAACAAACTCACATAAGCAACTTAGAATCACAATTATGGAATTCGAAAACTTTATTTAAACATAGAAGTTGGGTTTAAACTTTACTCTAAACATTATTGTTAACTAGAAACAAGTTCATATGAATTCAAACAAGGAAAACAAAAGATCATTACAAGGAAAAAGAATGAATTACACCGTGAGGGGAGATGGAGATGGAGAGCTTGAACGTTGGAATCTTGAATCTTGGAAGCAAGTCTTCAAGGTGGATGATGGAGGCTATGTCCTCACGGCTTCTTCTTCTTCTCTTTACTTGAAAATGCAAAACTAAGAACTAGAGAATGGAAAAGGAAAATGGAAAGGAAATGGAGAGACAAAGAAGATGAGATGGATGAAGGAATTCGTGTGGGAAAATGGAAAGGAAATGGAGAGACAAGGAGATGAAATGGATGAAGGAATTGGTATTTTGAGAGTGAGAGGAGAAGTGTATTTATAGCCCAAAAAATGATGAATGGAGGGTGGAGATGAACATAAATGAAGGGCTAGATATGTTAGACAAATTTGTAAAAAATATCTTCCCACTTGTTTATCACTTGTTCAACTTGAATTGATTTTCCTCCTCAAGATTTTCCACTTGGTTGCAACTTTGATTTTCCTCCTCAAGATTTTCCACTTGCTTGCAACTTTGATTTTCCTCCTCAAGATTTTCCACTTGCTTGGAGGTCCTAAAAATAGAAACTAATAAGAAAAATAGAAACTTTCCTAAAATGAAAAATGGCAACTTACTAAAAATGATAAATAGAAACTACAAAAATATAAACTTTCTACAAATAGGAACTTTCCCAATCAAAGAATGGAAACTTTCCTAAACAGGATTTTAATAAGGAAATAACGTAAGAAATGTAGGGAAATGCAGTTAAAACGTCGCATTAAAATGCTCCTATCAGTATGTACCTGGTTCTACTTCGGTACAAGCAGCGGACCATGCTCTTCAAGATCGTAATGTCCTGCTCCAACTACTCAAGGATCACATGGTGGCTGCCCAAAATAGGATGAAGACCCAGGCTGATCTTCACAGGACAGAAAGGGAATTCAATGTTGGTGATTGGGTTTTTCTCAAGTTACAACCATATCGTCAGCGTTCCCTAGTTAAGCGACCCTACCACAAGCTCTCTCCTCGATATTACAGTCCTTTCTTGATCAAGAGTCGGATTGGTAAGGTAGCATACACACTTGACCTGCCAGCTCCCTGCCGCATTCATCCAATCTTTCATGTCTCGCTCCTCAAAAAGCGTATAGGTGATGGCACGCCACTCACTACTTCATTGCCAGACTTTGATGATCAAGGGGAATTGTTATGGCATCCGGACCGGATCCTCGACATGGCTATAGTGCGCAAAAAGAAGAGGAATGTCACACACTGGCTTGTCCAATGGGCTGGTCTTCCTGCTGAGGATGCCACTTGGGAGGAAGCTCATACCATCAAGCAACGTTTTCCTTCCTTTTGTGCCTGAGGACAGCCCACATCTCAAGGGGGAGGGACTTGTTAGGTTCTCCCCTTTTTCTGTTCATTCTCTCTATTTTGTTGACCACTTGGTTTGTATTAGAGAGTAGTCAGTTGTATTTACTGTTCCAGAATACACTCTGACCTTGCTCCTTTATATTCTGTATTTGCTACCAGCTTTGGATAGAAATGAATTATGCAGTTTAATTAAGCTTTCCTTGTTATTTTCTTCTTCCCTGCCAAGTTGACTCTATCAAAAAACTGAGCTAAAAACCTCCCACCCAATTGAGATCAAGCACAATGAACTAAACCCAAGTCTCAATTCCCACAAAACGAAATCCCTCATATATGTGGAATAGTCATAGCATGTGTTGATTTGGCTTCTGCCTTTAGATGAACAGAATAGATGACTATGAGTCTACGATGAGTGAAGAACTTGAAGATCTCCAATTCCAACTCTAGCCCCCAAATCTGAATTACTGAACAATAAATAAGCAGATAGTCCATAAAATTCGCAACAGATCCACAATTCCAACAACATCCTCTTCCTAATTTTTTGGTTTTCCAAGAACAACAAGAAAAACAGTTCTGAACAAGATTGAAGACAACTGAACCACGAACAAGAAGAGAGAAAAGAAGAGAAGTAGAAAGAGAATAGCTCTTTTTTTTTTTTTGTTATAAAATATTCTGAAAAATATTAAAATAATGTTCAAATTTAACATATCCACTGGAGTGGAAATTTGTCAAAAATAACAATTAACACATTAGCCTTCAAATTTGAATTTGACACAAGCATTTTGCATACTCCATTGGAGATGCTCTTATGTTTCCTCGGTGATAAGTTCCTGTCAATCTCGGTAATCATTTTAGTAAGCTTCAATATAAAAACACCGCTGATGAGTGATGTTTGAGTTCCTCTAAAACGTATTCACTCAGCAGTAGGCAGAGTTGAGTCGAGCACATGTACATCCTTCACGGATTCAAAGTCATTGCCGACGCTATTCTACTGACAGAGACATTTTCAAATTTAGAGTCTCCATGGTGGGCACGACCTTTTTTCGAGTCTCATGGTGTATAGGGCATATCTCTTCATTTTAGAGTTGAAAACGTTGGGCTGTGGGGGCATCTATATATATGATGGATCATCTATATGTGCTAGTATAATTATGCTTATAGGAGTTATAGCAAAGAGTCAGTGGGTATATAAGCCCCCGGTTGTCCTTAATTGGGTCCGCCAACGGGTGTACTGGCGAGTACGTTACTTCTTTATTATCCTTCCAGACATTAGGAATATAGGATCAGGTCCAATAGTCTAGCATTATGAGTAAATCCATCAGTGACTCCTAATTATATTGTTCATTATAATTGTAACATTTTCTTCAGCAGCTTCGTATGAATGAATTCCCCTTATTTGATTAAAAAAAAAAATCTGCTTAAGATCTTTCATGGACAGAAAAAAAAAAAACCTTTTATTTTGTGCTTTTGGAATGCAAAATCTTTTAAATGAATTAATGGAGAGAAAGAAGGGTCGACTCTGCTCTTTTAATACTGTTTTTTGAGTACCTGACCTGTACCATACACCAGAAAAGAAAGGAGATGACAAGGGGAAAAATTCCCGGAAAATGCCAGGGAATTATGGATATGGACAAATCAGATCAGGTAAGAAATTATTAATCTATGGAAATGAATAAAATGACTTGTATTACTGTTGTAATGGCTTCCACATTATGATTAATAACCTCATAAGTACCGTCAAGGCTTCCACATACTATAATGAGATGAGTGAAAACGAGATCAACAAGTGGCAGAACTCATTTATAAGTAGAATAAATAGTATAATGATACCGTAGGCACCTGAAAAGAGAGATCGAATGCGAGCTTGCATAAAAAGACAGTTCTTCGTATTTGATTAAAAGGATTTCATTAACACTTGAAAACACAATTCCACATGTAAATGAGTGCTAATGAGTGGCCTCATTAAAACCTTGTCCGGTTAAAACCCAGTGGGACAAAAATCCCGGACGAAGGGGAAAAGAGTACCACACACCCCTACTGAAGTAGAGAAAAAAAAACAAAAGATGGCAGATGATAGCTATAGTTCTTGTGATTGTAAAAATTAAATAACACTCAGATCCCAAACCAGAAAACTTATTAACGCTAATGCTGGAGCTGCTGGTCTTCTTTCCGGAGAGATTTAAGGTTTTTCATCAGCTTTGCCAGGTTTTCCAGAACTATCAGCATCACCTTTGACATGATTCCAAAAAATGAATGAGGAAATAACCAAAAACGAAAAAAAATGAGGAGGAAGCAGCAAGAGAAATAGCAGATGAGCATACCTCTAGCAGATGAAATTGTCTTGAAATTTCTATACTAAGGTTCCTCATATCTCCACCATTGTTGAAAAATCTGAAATGCAAAGGAATTTCCTAGTTGTGCATCGTGTTGAGGGGCATCTTGGAGATGTGAGGTTCCTCCCTGTAAAAATTATTAATGTCATTGCAAAACAAAGATGGCATAATAAATATCTGTGATAGATTCCTAGTGAATTCCATCACTCTTTCTCAACTAGAATCACAGCACAAGAAGTGAAATCATGTAAGACAACACTCTTGTGATTCAATAGCACTACAACAATTAATTATTCAAAAGAACTTATTTTTATGCAATATAATGAATACATTTGTTCTTCGCACCTTTATTACTGGAAGAAACCCAGATTCTGTGCCAGTGAGCATTTAACTTTGATAATCTCTACAAAAGGGAACCTCCTACTGGACGAATGGAAAGAAAACTATCCTTCTTTGATCTGCAAGTCATGATCAGACCAAGAATGTCAGGATGTGGGTGTACTTAATAAGGAGTCGAGTTCAAGCATCAGAGGAAAGAGAATATCACAATTAACCAGGAAGATCTTCGATCCTGCTTCAAGAACATGTCTCTGCCTGGTGCTGTTTGTGACCTCCAATGATAGACTTGATATTAATCTTTTAAGAAAATCATCTCATGCAATGCATCATAATGGTTGTATGCAGTCCAAAGCAGCAAATGACCTCGATGTGGCGTATCCTCTGCAGTAGATACATGGTGTGCTTGATGAAACAAATACTGCCCTAGATAGAGAAAGGTCTGTTGAAGAAGTCACAGAAGGAAGTAGGTCATAAGGATGGAATTGTGCAAGAGCATCTCCTAAAAGTGCAGTCTGAATAGGACAATCGATTCATGTACAATAACAGTTTTTGACATTTGCCAATAAACTTTTAACAGGCTGATGAATAATGTAATGTATAAGTACTTATTATGTCTAAATGCTGACTAGTAATTATGTATAGCAGATGCATATCATCTTGCATATGAAGTTGTCTTAAAAGTTCTATATGAAGATTCTTCATATCTTCCTGTCAAGACTTCTGAAAGTAATCAACAGTTCCATGAAGTTTCCCTGCCGTCCGTCATTATTCTTTTTTCAATTAAAATGACACACTATTAAGAAGACATTTTTCAGTGTGACAAAGTTCGATCCAGAAGGTGCAAGATCAATGTAATGAATATATTTGTTATTCGTACCTTCATTCCTGGAATAGTAACTGGTTCCGTGACAGTTAATGTATCTGTCTTCGACAACAAGCCAGTCAACAGTTATTCACACATTTCAGCTCGTGCTGTCTTTGTTTGGCGGACAAATTACAAGGAAGATTCTGTTGATGAAGGAAGATGTAGTGCTTATCCTCTCTGCATAAGTAGAGAATCGATCTCTAAGGTAGGTTCACAGATGTTGGTGATTCGATGTTTAGCCTATCACTCTGTCACATTAATGGGGAAGTGAGACCTGTTTGGAAGTTGATCGAGCTGGGATTACAATCAAATATTGGCAGATCATTATTCCCATCCTCCACCTAGGTCAACCAAACAACCAATAAAAGTTAAAAGCAATCTCTGATGCTCGATTTAGTGCGCTACTCATAATCTAACAGAACAATGTTCAAAGTCAATAATACATAGACAAAACAAATGCTCTCTAGTAATTGAATACAAATAAAAAGAGAGTAGACATTTCTCAGAAAATACAGCTGCATGAAGTTGCAACTTAGGTCACAAGTAACAGCAGTTCCACTACATCCATGCCGCAAGGCACCAGTTATGATATAGAGGTATATTAGCTTACTAATGTAAAATTCGATCAGGCTTTCAACTCCAAGGCGATTCTAAATCCGATATATATTAGCTCTACATGTATCTTGGTATGATTTTCTTCTACATTAGATACAAAATCAGAGGACTTAGTAACCTGAATAAAAAGAAAATAATAAATTTTACACAGCTTGCGTCAGAGGAAGCAGATCATTATTAACAATATATGAAGATATAAGTTAAATTCAGCAGAAAAGATACAGGCACAACCTAGGTAGAACCAAAGAAACAATCCCAAGTTGAACAATCTTCTATGATGGCTCATAGTCCGGCAGTGCTATGAAATGTCCAATAAAATTAATTAAGCATGAGCTGAAATATCCAATAAAATTAATGAAGCAAGGAAATCCATCATTATATGGAATATCCAAAAAATTATGAAGCAACAATGACTATGAAATGTTTAAGTAAACATACATTTTCAATCACAAGGCGCGAGGAAGCTGTAGGTTACCTGGCAATGCAAGTCACCACCAATTCATCCTAATTTGATGTTTGGGATGTGAGAAATCTCGGCCCTTTTTTTTCTTCTTCTGTAAAGTTCTTGGAGGATTGGAGATGCCTTGATGTGCAATTTCTGTAGTGGTGTCTTCCACAGGAAGTCTGGCAGTGCTTTTATGTTCCAGCACAAAGAAATTGTCAACTGAGAGAGGCATGGCATAATTGTAATATTATTATTCTCAGAATTCTCCTCTTCCCGCCTCCAACCCTCCACTCCTTCCCACACTTTCCATAACAGCATGTCTTCGATGGTGAGTTTTTTCAGCTTCGGGAAAGATATGAAAATGGAGGACGAGGTTTGCCCATCTATTCCCAAAAACTTAGCTCCTACCTTCTCAACTCCATCGAGTCTCTCAATATGCAATGATTCAAGAGACGCCATTTTCCCTAAAGGAGGCAAAGACCGACAATTGTTGCACTCCTTGAGGGTGAGGACTCTCAAGCTGTGTAAAGACAACAACCAACGGGAGAAGGCGCCGCCTTCATAATAAGAGATCGATAAAGATTCCAAACGTGGATGCAGCTCTAAGCCATTCATAATTTCTCTTTGCCGCTCTGCATAATAACTCAATTGGAAGTCTAGTTTCAATTGCAGGAGGTGAGCCTTATTCACCATAATTGCTTTCTCCGCCATATTTGGATTTCCCTTAGTCTCAATAGTAAGACCCCCTTGAAGCTGGTTTAAGTCTTTCAGATCTTCGAACTTGTTTTCTTCATCACAATCTCCGACACGAAACCTATCTAGCCTTTGCAGATCTGTTAATTTCTCAATTCCTTGTATTATGCTTAGGGAACCACAGCCATCAACATAAAGATGCCTCAAGTTAATCAGCCTTCGCACATCTACTTTTCGGAGACTGTCACAACCAACAAGTCGCAAGGTTTGCAAGTTGTATAAGCTACCCATGGCGCTGGGCAATTCTTTTAACTTTTCATTACCAGATAAATCAAGATACCTCAAATGTATCAATTCACCTATCATTTCGGGAATTTCTACAAGACCATTGTTCCTAGGATGCAAGATTACTGTCCTAAGGCATTTCAATTGTACTGTCAACTCAAATATTGGGTTAGTGGAATTATTGGATGAATCTATAGCTGTCAAGGTACGTAACTTTTTATAACTAAGGAGAAAAGATACCAAAGAATCACTCTCGGTTGCATGCAATAAGGTCAAATGATGAACTTTATCATTTGGCACCTCCGTTCTTTCACTAGCACCCAACTCAAAATCTTGAATCAAACATTCATTCTTGTTGGTCAAATATTGTAGAAAGTCATGTACAATATCATGAATTTTGCACGTTATGTTTTCATTCTTAGCATCTACCACAACATCTTGAAAGAATGACCGCATTACTAAGTCATCAAAATGATTTTGACCAATAGTTATCTTTTCTTTACTTCCTTTGGCATCCAGATAATCTTGTGACATCCACAACTCAATCAAATTATTTTTATTATATACATAATTTTTGGGAAATATAACACAGTACAAAAGACAACGTTTGGTTGCGGGAGTCAAATCATGATAACTTAGTAATAGTGGTCGAAAAACATCTTGTTGAATCTCTTTCAACTCCCATGTCTTACTTCTTAAAATAGCTTGCCATTCATGAATCTTTTTCTTATTGCGCATGAGGCTTCCTAATGTCTTTGCAGCAAGAGGCAACCCATTGCACCTTTTCACAATCTCTAACCCAATATCTTGTAACTCTTTAGACACACTACTCTCATTCATGTCTGCATTGTAATAGAACAATGACAAACAAAATGTTTGAGCCAACTCCTCCAAAAGGATCAATTGAGTAGTTGCTTTCATTAAAGTAGCAACCTCCTTCTTTCGAGTGGTCACCAATACTCTACTGCCAATAGCACCATTACATAAAGATTTAATCAATTCTTCCCATTGAGTAAGTTTTGGGCTCCACACATCGTCTAAGACAAGGATAAATTTTTTACCCTCAAGCAATTCATATATGCATTCCACAAGAATTTGCAACTGATTTGAATTTTTTGAGGTATTATCTCTATCTAGACATTCAATGATAGCTTGAGCAATCTTGATCTCTTCAAAAGGGTCCGAGACACAAACCCATATTCTCTTGTCAAAATAAGATTTCACATTTTCATCATTGTAAACAAGTTGAGCAAGAGTTGTTTTCCCCATTCCTCCCATCCCTACAATAGGAATGATAAGAGGAGACTCATTTCCTTCACTACTCTCACTTAGCAGCTTGCTAACTATGAGGTTTTTTTCATTATCTCGACCAAATGTTTTAACATTGGGAAGAGAAGTAGTTTTTTGCCGCACAAGTAGTTCAGGGTCTCTTGTGGTGTTTTGAAAATTAAAACTTTGTTTTTCCTTATCAATCAAAGCTAATCTTTCATTTAGCTCTTTAATCCTCCCAGCCATTTCGCGACGATGAATAAACCGCCTGACCTTGCTACCAGAAACGAAAGAGGAGGCAGAGGAACGTACCTTCTTAGCAATAGCAAGAGCATGTTTTTCTTCTTTCTCCATCTGTCTCTTTCGAACTTGAGTGACCCACTCATCCAAAACGTCATCTATCTCGTAAGAAACTTCAGTCAGTTCACTCAGCCAACGTCTCACGGTTGCCTCCGTCACTTGCCTCTGCTCTGCATCCTCCAGCACAGCTTGAATAGCTTCCAGATTGCGGGAGAGGCTGTTGACTTCTTCCTCAACCCCAGAGACCAATTTGAACTCTCCTCGAACCTTGTCAAGGGCGACCGTAGCCAAACGCTCAAGGAGAACGTTAACAAGTGCTTCAGCCATGTTCTTACTTGAAGGTCAGATCGGGAACGAAAGTGGAAAAGAGGAGAAATACGGAGTAGCAACTATAGAAATGGCGTGCTATCCCAACTTTATGTGTGGCGACGACTTTTTTTAGCAATCAGTATCCTAACTTGTCACGGCATTGTTAGCTTCACTTGCGTGGAAGAGTAGTTGGAAATCAACACTCATTTTCTATTGTAGATTATGGCATGACATGTATAGGTATAGGCGATAGCATATTCAATTTTATATAAAGTAATATGAAGTTCACATCTAAAATTAATTGACAATAAATAAAGTGACTCAAACCCTTATAACTCCATAAGAAATGTTATATTTTTCTAATGTGGGAGTTATATTTTTCACATTCTCAACAGATCAAACCCAAACAAAAAATGGACAAGAGAATCTCAACTGATTATGTCAGAGGACAAGCATAAAGACAATGGGGACGCTCGATCTCCAGTCTCCACTACAATTTAATCTAGTATGCTCTTGTTAATGTATGAAATTGAAATAAAACATATATCACAAATCTGAATCTGAGGTCAATATAAACCATGCATTCAAATACCGAGTAAAAAGTTTGTTTACTTGGAAGAAAAACTGTAAGCATATAGAGTAGTGGCGAAAACCTTGAATTCCCACATCAAAGAACCTAAATATAACAATGCTCAAGTCTTTTACAGATGAAAAGTTGGTACAAAATAGATTAAAGGTTGATTGGTCATCTTCGCGACTTCACTAAGGTCATGGCCTGTGTGGGGTACGGCTTTGAAGTACTATGAATTCTCCCATATTGTAGACACCAAAATCATAGGGTCATTCAGGTCCCAGAGATAAACTTGTATAATCTCAGTCATGGTTGTAGCATATGCAATCTGGCTTTTTCGATCGAGCTTTTTCTTGTCGGTCTGGATTTCAGTCATGGATTGCAGCGGTCCTGTTCCATTGTTGTGTCAAAGCCTCACAGAATCTTGCCCTTGGCCCAAGTCCATCAACGGAAAGAAAATCATCATTTGGGAGCCCTTTTTCTACTGAACCGGTAGGAAATACTAGAGTCCCAAGTTCAAAGAGAAATAATGCCCACCAAAATTCTGATTCCATTTTACCTGGCGCAGCTAAATAGTGTATAATTGGCAAGTATGATAACCCACATATAGTTAAATGACAGTGAGGTAATCTTGAATTTTGATCAAAACAGTTAAATACCTTAGCTTCATATATCAAAAGGCCATGACATAGTCATGTGGTTCAAGCTACACAAGAAGCCCTCCAACAAGCCATAACACAAACATGCTGCTTTCTGATGAAATAGGACAATCTACTAAGCAGCCCTCCAAGAAGAGAGCGCATAGACAATGCGTCCTTTCCATCCCTGCAAGAGCCACCGGCCATCTTCATCAATTACAAAATCCTTGTGGTAGTAAGCATGCAATCTGTCCTTTGCTATGCTCATGATCTCCTGGTTCAAAGGAAGTTGTGTAAGACCAGCCCTCCGATTCCTCACCTGCCACTGCTTGTATGTTTCTGGTCTTTCAATCCTCTCTGAACCCTCACACGCAATGACATTCATTGCCTCCCGGCCAAATATCTCCCTCTCAATCAACATCCGCTCTGGAATATCACGGGGCACACACATGTCAAGCATGTCAAACAATGTAGAGAAGTGGAAGAGAGCCTCACGAAATCTTGAAAGAAAGAAAGGGGCACTGTAGGCTCCATTTACAACTCCAAGTATGTAGACATCTGGATTCATCTTCCTTATCAGGTTCAGGACAATATCTCTTGGACTCTCTACCACCACAGTCTCATCAAGTAGGTTTCTAAGTCTGTAAATAGAATTCACAACAAGCACCTCATCACGATCGAGTTTAAGATCCTCAATTTGAATGGTGTCCCACTTTTGTGCTATGGCGTTGAACTCAAATGGAACTTTAAAAGTTTCTGCATAGTTTGCTAAGCGTCGTCCTGTCTCCTCAACCCTTTCCGCTGGTCGGAAACCTGGATTTGGAAAATCGATCCCAGTAATTCGGAGCTTTGGAGGGCCACCAGGCCTAGATGAGAGACGTTGTATGAGGCAAGGCCATTGAAAACCATACATAATACCGAAATCAATAATGTGGAGCCTTGTTGCTTTCTCGGATACATTCATTATTGTCTTATTTGAGAAGAAATTTGAGAGCTTCTTGAATGGACAAGCGGCGAGAAATAGATGGTAAGCCTTCAAGACATCTGCAGCTGATGTTGGCTTGGTTATAAGGGCTCTGTAAATCTGAGTACCAGATCCAGCCAATCGTGCCTCAAGACCATCAGCAAAACAGCAAGCCATTCTTTGCATCCCATCTCCCACCGGAGAAGCATGCTGTCTGATCCGCTTAAGTAAGTCGTTGCCAGTTCTCTCATCACCAGCTGCAATAGCTTGTGCACAGACCGTCAAAAGAGTTCTCAAATCCACCACGTCCTTTTTACCTCCCTGCTTCTTCCCACGGGATTTTCCACCACTCAGCCCCTTTGACTGACCATTTTGTGGTTTGTTCTTTTTTGTTCCATTCTGCAAAGCTTCGCGAAGAGCAGATTCACCCTGTCCACAGTTTAGCAAAACCATGTCAAACATTTCCGGACTCACAGCTGATTCGGTAGAAACTGATGATTGCTTGTTACTCCTTTCCCCTTCTAAAAGCACATCGTCATGATAAGAATGCTTCTTTCTCCTTGACCCAGCAGAAGAGTACTCACTGTCATTCTTCTGGTCTACCTTCACTAGCATATCTGTTGCGTCTGCCTTCAGCTCTTTAAGCAACAGTGTGTTACTCTCCAAATCAACAATTAGACTATTACCATTTGGAAGAAACTTACTCGCTTCCTCGAACCCTTTCTTAAACTGCATAATTGAATCAGTCTCATTGAAAAAGTCAGGAACCCTAAGAGTGCTCACAGGAGAATCCACAAACCCATCTACAATGTTACTGGTTCCATGTGATGAAGCATGGGATGACTGAGAAGCAACATTGAGAGACTTAAACTCACGCAAATCACAATCCCTAATGCTACTACTAGTACTGGTAGAGGTAGTGCTACAACAGCTGGAATGTAAAGAATGACTTTCATCTGGGCTTTCATGGTTCTGATCAGCAGCCAGAGTCAAATCACGCGGCAGAGGATGCTTCTCCCCAATAAGCTCATAAAAAGATTGCTCTGCAGCATGAAGTGCTGCAGACTCCTGATACATGCAAGTTTTTTCTTCCATATCTTCTTCCATAAGCATCTGGCTAATGTACTTGAGAACCACATCACTAAAATCACAATCTTCCTGTGAATCCCCATCTGAATTCATGCTCAAATGCGGCGCTAAATCACTAGGAATTTGAGTAGGAGGCACTCGGACCGTAGTAGCATACTTATGTCCAAGTACCTTACTTGAACCACTACCGTTCCCGATTCCACTATCTAGTTTCTTATACATCGAGTCCGAAAGAGCTTGATCCCTGAATTCCAACAACTCACTCAAGGCTTGATCCATGACCATTGAGCCCGCAACTACAACTCCCAACACCAAAACCCAAAAGCTTCTGAGCAATATGCTTCAATATTATCTATACCTCCAACTTTCTCCAGATTAATACCTTTACAGCATCACCCTTCTTCAAGCATCAAAACCCAGAAAAATTAAACCTATACCACATGAATACACACAAGATTCAACCTTTAAACTCAGTAATCAAAAGGGTACCATAAAGTTTATATCTTTCAGAGATTAAAAGCATCAGAACATATCAGGGAATAACCAAATGAATCAAAAACCCACTATCCTCACCAAACAATACCACAATCCAATCAAAGCTACAACTTTTCTTATTTATTCTTTATATTATATAAAATACATACATATAAGAAAAATAAACCACAATCCAATTCTTTCTTGCACAAATGATTAGAAAATTCAAAGAGATCAATAATAAGAATCTTAAGTAACTGGGGAGAAAAAAAGTAGATACCTTTCAGCTGTCCAGGTTTTCAGGACTCCACTGTGAAAAAAAAGGAGTGCTTGGCATGAAAAGGGCTAGGCTAGCCTTGAAGGGTGAAGGTGATGAGGATTTGGATTTATGCCCTTTATGGTAGGGACGTGAAATCTCAGCCGTTAAATCTCGTCTGCTACGCAGAGTCCGTATATTCCGGCGCGAATCTTTTACAGTGGTCTATGCTTCTTTTTGAACCCACACCGATCGAGGAGGAGGGTATGAAAAGAAATTGGCTTTAGTACTTTTCATAGTTTTGGTATAGTACGAGAACTACCGTATAAATGTCAGCGTAGTCATATAGTACAAATTACCATATATAGATGTCAACATAATCAACGGTGCACATCAAGTTTGTAAAATTTTAGAATTAATATCACAAATGGTAATTGAATTTTGTCGAGAGGTATTAAAGTGATGCGTAAAATTTGAAATTGATCAATGGAATATATAAAGTATTGAAAAAGAATTACAGCTTCATTATGTATTTTTCTTTAGATTATTCGTACATATGTTTGACTGTTTGACGAATATGGTGATGAAAATTATTGTATTGGATCTTTTTAAGAGAATAGATCCCAAATATTAGCTATCATTTGAACAAAGATCATTTTGGGAAGTATACCTATCAAATTCATTGCATGACTTCAAATGTCAGAATAATTTAGGATCCACAATTAGTGAAACATTAATGAGAAGGTAACTAATAAATTGCTCATCTCACCAATTATGGTAAACTGAAATTTGTTGCCGAAACATGAAGGGATCTCCATAAATAAGAGAAATAAAGAGAGAAAATACCAATTAATACCAAAACCATGAGAGGGTTTCCAATTGTTCATAATCTCAGGCCCCGTTTGGTTAGCAAGAATGTCGAAATATGAAAATGATTTTTTTTTTTTTCCAAACCGATACGGAATGGAAAATCATGTGGATTTACTGGAAATTAAATTATGGAATTAATTTTCCATTCCTATTGTAGTGTTTGGTAAGTCATCAATCAGGTTTACTCGTTTTCAGCATTTTAGCATCACTTTATAGAATTGGACAAAAGCAATGGCCACAATTAGGATATTGTATGCGGACCAATATATGAATAATATTGTATAATTGGGTGTGTTTTTGTCGCTTAATTGCTTTTTTAGTGAGGCTTATCTAATACTTCCATAAACTCCCAAGCTGAAGTCACAACAATAATGTCTAAATTTAACCTTAAACACTGATCACTCATTCTCAAAATGTCATATTCATCCATGGTCCATTAAGCATCTTCAAGTGTTCTAGAAGTTTATGAAAAGGTCACATTATCACATTCATAACTTTTTCCTCATTAAAATTTGCAGTCCTCCCAATTAATTATTGAAATGGAACACTAACCTCTTGGCACATGTGATTACAGTTGGCCAAATTAGATATAAGAGTTTTAAAAATACGTCGGAGAGTTTGAGCGAACATTTTATGGTGTTATGAAGTATTGAAATTTCAAAACCGAAATATGAGCACTTAATGAGTTATTTCAAAGACTCCAAAATACTATATAGAACATCCCAGAGATGAGATGGGGTGATCATTTATTATTGATCAATAGGATGAGAGGCGGTAATCATCTAGGGTGTATAGGCTCAGCCCCATTGACATTAATCACATTATTGTGCACATGCACAGATAGTTGACTGCTTAACTACTTGTGCAGTTGTGCTATATCATTCACTATCATTGGGGTCGTCATATATAGAATTGAGTACTTAAGTTTATTGACATGATAGCTACATGACCTTAGGGCCCAAAGCCTCAAAAAAAACCATTGACCCTAAAAATATTTCTATAACTCATCAAACGCTCCATTTTTTTTTTTTGAATCGAGCCGATGGGGCGAATATATATTCATCAAAAATCAGAATATGTCATTACATACCCTTTCGCTGCCATCTATAGACAGACAAGAAGATAGTGGTAGTACCTACAATGGTACATAGAAAATAAACCAACTCATTGTACAATCAATACGTAGACTAGTGGAAATCCCCTTTTGGTACTACACCGGAGGCGTTAGAAATATCCGGCCCTCCCAACCTAACTCTTTAACCAATAAACCTAGCTGCCTAGATATCTCAATTGGTGTACACCTAGATCCACTGAGAATTAAGTTGACAGGACCAGACCAAATGCACAAAGGTGCCTAGACTGTCCCTGAAAATGGAACCTTATTGTAAATAGACAAAACAAAAAAATAGAAAAGGCTTAGGGCTAAAACAACCCTAGCCTAAATAAAAGCCCAATGGGCAGCCCAACAGAGAAGGGCCCAACTCAAGGTCCAGCAAGCCAGGTTGACCCAAGCCCAGTCACCCTTCCACCACTCCTGCAGCCTCCTCTGCAACCCGCCACGAGCCAACCTTGCCACGATCCCCGCCGTGAACCAGCCCCGCCATGAGCCGCTCCGTCAAGCTCCGTTACAAGCCAACACCGCCTCGAGCGCCAAGCCATTACAGATCCAGCACCCAGCCCTGATCGCCTCAAGCAGCGCCGTCGCTGGATCGCCATCCCTACACAGAAGAACTACCACAAAAGCCCAAAAAGTGTGCCCACGTTTGCTGTCAAAACCAGGCCGCCAAACCACAAGCCATAGCCACCTCCTCTCCCGACCTCAGACCAGGGCATTGAAGTGCCCGTCAGGCAGCCAGCAAACGACGATGTGGTCGAAGCTGGCGCCATCGACGGCCGCTGCCGGACAGGGAACAATCTAGTGGGTTTGGTGCTCTCTCGCGGTGCTAGAGAGAGAGTTCTCGAGTTTTAGCACGATCAAATACGCTCCACTAAATGGTCAAATTGTGTAAATAGTCAATATCCCTTAATTCTATTAAATATTATCTCAAACTCTCAAAGCGCTATGGGTAGTTTAAAAGCAATGCCGGGAAAGACCATAAACCTTAGTTAAGCCTAAGAGTATGGAATCCTTAAAGGAAGTTGTATCGGAATCATTTGAAAATGGATTCAACTCATACTTACCCCGGACCAGTCTGGTTTCAGAGTATGCCCTTTCGGGGGTGTTGTTAAAGACAACTTTAGACATTAGCTTCCTTGTGATGCTTATCAATACAAAATACGTATGTTATTGGATAAAAGAAGTTGAGTAATACACCACGAACTGTAGATTACTCAACTGAATTTATTTGTTGGCCATTTATATATCTATGGTGGATCTTAATATACTCTCTCCAACAGAAAGGTGTATCGCATAAAAAAAAAAAAAAAAGAGAAGAAAGGTGTATACCGTACGTAACCAATACTGCAGCCATCTTTGAAACAAAGCCTTTGACTGACTTCGAATGCAAGTTACTCCTGTCACGTGCTACATGTAGTAAAGAAATGCTTCACCAACACGCCTCGAATTGACCCAGAATAAAGCTTTAATATAACTAGTAGATAATATCAACAAGGATAAGCAAGATCTGAGCAACAAAGGAAAACAACTGAAGAACTTTATTTCCTGCTGATGTTCATTCACATTTCTACAACATTTATGATGAAATTAAATCAATTGAATTCAAATGACTGTAGCTGTTAGACTGACTGATCTTATTTCGAGGGGACATTTACATATGCCAACATCTTCAGACAGAGATGTCAGCAAATAAATCATAGTATGGGGTGTGAGAATAATACACAAATTTAGGAGGGTCATTTGTACATTTGTCTTCTTTCTCTGTTTCTGTCAACTTTTGCTGTTTTCTACATCATACAATGGCTGAGTACCTTTCAGCTCCATGTCTATCAGTCGAGCTAGTGTCTGTGATCCTCGGGACGCAAACCTGGTGCTTGCCATGTTGCTTAGCCTGGTGTTGGCACCAGTAAGAATGGGCAGCCAATACTCTGTCCAAAAGCTCCTGGGGAACAGGCTCTCCCCTTCTTTGCTGAGGAGAGATTTGTGCTGTGTGAACCAAGGTTTTCCATTTGTCCTGCAGACAATGCGAAAACTATAATGTAACTTATGCATTTCCAGAAAAGTACTCCATGAGCGACAATGTAAAGCTGTCCTCTACTAACTCATATGAATCATAAGTACTAAAATGAATTGTCTAACAATATATGTGAGTAAATGTAAGACATAATTGGTCGATTCAAACTCATGGTAAGTTTTTCATTTGGATCAAATAAAATATAGGTATATGGGGAACAGTAGTTACGTAAAATTCTCTCAGATATGTATTCAAAACTTGTGATAAACATTTTACTAATATGATATCAAAATATATTATTACCTTCAAGTCCACATAAGTTCGATGATCTGCATTCTCAAATGCACACAATTTAACATCACGCCACCTGCAGAATGAGAAATGTGGTTAAATCCCTATATATCCTTCAACCCTTGTATAACCTTCAAGTTACGCAGTTTAGACAGTAAAGAGTATCGCACCTTCCAGTCCCAAGCTCCTCAACAGCCTGCACCAATGCTTCTACTTCTGACACTGAGAATGGCCTCCTGGTTCGACGCTGTACAAGCTCAGATCGCTTAGATTTCTGGTTCACAGGAACCGCAGCTAGTGGCTCCATGTTCACGTCAGGAAGAGCAACTATTGCCTGGCATTCTGGCATGGCTTTGTTTGTTAATGGATCAATAAGAGAGGAAACCGATTCATGGTTACTTTCAGCAAGACTGCCTGAATTGGTCAGAGGAGGGGGATCAGATATCGCATCAGAAATCCCTGAATCCAGTAAAGGTGTGCTTGGGGACCTGAAACAGCACAGAGATATTAGCTACAGAACTGACAGTGCACACTTGAATAGTCGTACGATGAATAGAGAAAACCATAATCCAAAATCTAGTCACATCCATTGTAACTAAAGTTTGAACATCATTTTCACACCATATCAGTCATAAAATAATGACCACAGAATCAATTCAAAATTAGGAGAGATCAGCAAAATTGAATCAGGCTTTGGTATTAGAAACAAATAAGGCCTATAAATTCTAATCTCTGGGAGAAAGACATCCACCATTTATCACTAAGCAAACCATACAATTTTTGGTACAAGTGATTATAGACTCGAAAAAATACCTAAAAGAAAAAAGTCATATATTTCATTTACAAAAACACCATTTCCGCATCCCTTCTACTTGTCAGTGATTGTGAAAGAAAACAAAGTTGACCTTTTTGGGATCCAAAAATAGTAAAACAGCCTATCAAAGTATAGAAACTTCACACAGCGCATCAAAATTTACCTGGGCAACGGTACCGATGCCTCGCATGACAATGGAGGAAGATCAACAGGACACAAAGATGGAGGAGCTTGCACAGGACTAGGCTCCAATGTAAAACCCAGAGAATCCAGATTGTCTTTACAAGAAATTCCAGTCTGCAGCAGAGTTCTGTTGTCATCTCTAACCTTTTTACCTTGAACAAGCACCCCAACACTTAAGCCACCATTAAGTATGGCATTTACTGCCTCCATGACTGTCCTCTGCAACACATCATAACACAAACATATATTCAGTACTAGAAGTGACAAAAGTCAGCATCAACCTACCAAAATAGAACCCATTCTGAGACTAATAAACAAGCATGTTCCCAAGTCACTAAAGAAAATGTACTTCATGAGAACAAAAAGACTCAGGCTACTAAGAAGAACCCGAGTTTTTGGCTACAGCAAGTGTGAAAAGAATTAAAGAAATAGTGGCTCAGTTATACCTTCAAGGAACCGACAGTTTCAGTTTCTGGCACCTCAATAAAAAGCTCCGGTACCCTAAAGGATTTTATTCTGAATTTCACTGTACAAAAAGATATCCACCATGATAACCTGTTAAACACAATCCAACATAGTGTCTTTGCAAACCAAACCCCATCAGAAGCTTTAATTACCATGAGATTCCTTGGAGTGGAGAGAAGCTTGAGGGCCTATGACTGAAGAAGACACCCCATTTGCTGCAGAGAAGAAAAACTCTTAAGCAATTTATTGGTACAAGCCTTAAATTTACAAAGGTAAAGGAACAATGATAATGTAAATAGATAACTAAACCGATGCAACATACCAGCTGGAACACTTTTGTCTCCATTCATGCCCTTCTCAGGTGAATAAGAAACACTTTCACCGCTGAACCCTCCATCAGAAGTCACTACTGAGCTTCGTTCAACCATTTTCCTCCTCTTACAAAGAGTGTCACGTTGAGATCGTTCGCGATTGTAAAAGATTTTCCTCTTGTGATAAGTAGGTTTTACTCCTCCATCTAGAGAAATTAAAAGCATAAAACACTATAAAGATTATTCACATAAATTTATGACTCATAGATAAGCACATTTGGGAAAAAAAAATAGGGCTGAAATAGTGAAAAGCAATAATGAGCTGCTTACCATATCTGAGGTTATCACATTCACTCAGTTTTGGAGCCACCTTCCAATACTTGGATGTCAGTAACTTCCTTAATCTTCGGTCTCCAATACGTGATGGAGGCCTAAAGACCTTTACCTTAGTGCTGAGTTTATTGCACCTAGAAAAGTTTTCGTCATCATCTCTAATACCTAATTCAGTATCATTCCTATGCCTGGAAAAAGAAGCATTAGGAATAAGATCCCTGTACAATGACAATTTGTCATTATTGTCTCCATTGACAGTTGCAGGATACTCTGCATGCAATTCCATTGGATCCTTGGAACTGCATGTGTTAGCCCTATTACAACCTCCAGTTTCTAATCCCTCACTGTCTTTTGGAATTCCTAAATTACCATAAGAGGACTCCCCAATACCTGGGGAACCTCTCCCTAATTTACCAGAATAATTGTGAAGTGTGGGCTTGCTACTGCGAATTACAGACTTCGTCTGACAAGCAACTTTATCTGAGCTGCCGGAATTTGTAATAATTGAAGCATGTTCCAAAGCCGTATCACTCTCAGCATGCAGAAATTCTTTTGGAGTACACTTCTGATCAATGCTTTTTGAGGTCAGCTCTAGAGAAACACTCTCTTCAGAGCAGCCATGATCTAGACATTCATCTTTAGGAGGTTTGTGTTCATCTTGTATTTCCTGCTTAACATCTTTACCAAAGGCAGGCTGAGAATTTCCTGGAGAAGCATGACTAGAGGCGGATGAACTTTCACTCTCCTGCAATAGCTTGCCAGCTATAGAAGCCAGTAATTCAAACGCACAGATTTGTCCATCCTCAACTAACTTCTTTTGTGGGCCCCTCCTCTGGAACGAGTAGCCAAGATTCGTGGAGTCAATACATTGCAAGTCATCAAAAAAGGCAACTAAATAAAAGAGAGAATTTAAGTGAATGCTTACTCTAGCTGATCTGGGAGCTCTAGGTATGGTGGGGACCTGGAATCCATTAAATCCAAAATCTAGCCTCTTCTTCAACACCATATCTCAGGCATACATGGCAATAAGAACTCATCAAACAGAAAGAAGCATCACCTCCACATTCTGCTCACTGTCCTCAGAAAAGGAAATGAAACACACGTGTCAGATTCAACTTAACCGAAAATTGTGGTTCCATACTGATTAATGCAATCTAATTGATCATGTAACAGTCAATAAGAATCAATGCACAACAATTCTGACGTTTGTCACACACAATTATGATAAAAATCCAGAAAGCCAGTAAAATATGTTAAGCGTTACTTTTTTCTGAACTACCTATGTTAACCGAAATAAGAGCATATAGTACGAATTCCTACACTGCCTAAATGATCAATAACGTGAAACAACCATGAGTGGCCACCAACCCTCTGTATGCAAATACCTATTCTTTCCAAAATTTCTTAGAAATCCAACAGATCACAGATATTGATTGAGGAGTTATGCTACATTCCAGAATGGTAGTGTTTATAACCCTCGATCGAATTTATCCCAAATTAAAAATTTCAAAACAAAAGCAGAGTAAAAAGAAAACGAAAACTGTTTCAACAACCGCAATTATTATATCAATGTCCAGAACTCCAGATCTTAAAACCCTGATCAGAGCTCTTTGGAAATAAAAATCCAGGTAATAAGACAAAGACTAGATCAACCATAAATCGGAACCAAATTTGGAAGTCAAGGCCTCAATCACATCCCAACTAAGTTGCTACAGATAGCAAAAAGTGCAAAAAACATTAAAGAAATGTAAATTGCAATTAAGTTCATAAACCCAAAACCCAGAAAACCGAATCCAATGGTGATCATATTCAATACGCCATTCCAAGAATACCCAAATCAAAGCAAAAGAAACACAATTCCGATCATTCCTTGTACAAATATGGCTTTTTACGTAGCGATGAACTCAAAGCTAACAACTAAAATCTCATAAACCTCAGATCAACCAAAAAAGTACGCCATGCAAAAACAAAACCAATAATTCTGATCATCCACAAAAGTCTCAATCAAATCCAATTCAGCAAGACCCATGATCAGATCCCGATCTCAATCAGAATTCAAAGCTTGCATGCAGGTATCGGAAACCCAATTGCTCAAAAATTCAAAACGAACCAAAACCCATCAATCATTGATCCAAAACGAAGCGGAATTCCCAAACAATTCAAACCCAAATTGCATCACAACACAGAAACAAAAACCCATAATTCTTTTAAGTGCAAAACCACTCACCCCCCGGCGCAATGATCTTCTTCTTGTGGGCTTGAACTAAAAACCAATCAATCTATCTACAATTTTTCACAATTGGGGAGAATGTGCAAAGAGATCTGCGAGAATTAGAATTCAGAATAATAATTCACACTCTGTTTTTTTTTTTTTTTTTTTGAAGAATATGATCTTGAAGAAGAAGAAGAAAAACCCAGTTTTGTGAGAATGAATTGAATTGATGTATATACACAAAAACAAAAACCATGCAAAACAGTGGCTTAAACCCCTTCTTATAAATTTATGGTTTTCTGACCACAAAACCGGGCCAGCCAGTAAAAGGGCATTGTTGTCCGGAAATACAATTTGCACTTTTGCCCAAAACCTCTTCTCTCTCTCTCTCTCTCTCTCTCTCTCTCTCTCTCTCCTTCTGGGTTGGACTTGGACCAGTTCTTCGCTTCTACTACTTCTCTTCTCTTTTTGATCCCTGCCACGTGGATCTCCCTCTCCTTATACGAAACCATTTCGGACTTTTTTTTCTTTTTATGGATAAGGAAAATGAATTTTAGAAATTGTTTTGTAATTAATATTGGAGGGGAAGAGGACGAAAGAGTTTGAGGATAAACGATTGTGCTGGTTTGATTGGTCCAGTTGGGAAATGGGTTTAATGGAAATTTGTTTAAGCAATGCACGACCTCCATTATGGGACCCATGAACTGAAAAATGGGATATTCTTTTTTCTTATAGGGAATATATTATTCTTTCTTCATTTCTTTTTTGAGTATTTTCTACCCATCCATATATCCATAATCAAGCCAAATTGAACAAAACCTCTTCATCTTTGAGCTTAGTTTTTGAATTTAACTAAACTATAAATCGATTCTTTTACGATTCTAAGTTTAGGAAAAGAAAAAAAAACAACAACAACAGAACGGTATATATCACCTGAGGTGAATTTGTCAATCATTTGTATTGAGAAGTATTGTAATATGCTATTCCAACACCAATCAGCTAAAGAGTTGTATTGGATTGAAACAATGAGATTTAATTGATATGTGATGAAACATGCTATTGTTGATGAGTATCGAATCAAATCAGTATCTGGGTGTTGTTTCTCAATTTGTTATTATGAAAAATTGTATATCATCCAAGAGATTGGGAAAAAAATCTAAATTAACATAAATTATTACAAGTGACAGTGTTATATTTGTTATTCAATAGTTTAGCCCATGTTTTTGCATTCATGACGATCATTCCATAATTTAAGTCATATCTCACTTTTGAAACACCTCGTTTCACCTCTTTTATTGGAAATCCGTTCAGATCAATTACATCGCATCACAATAATTAATGTTAAAAACAACGGCCAAAAGAACCAAATAGACTTTTTATTGCCAAAATTATAATTATTTCATAACATTTTAGATTGAAACTCATTCAATTTGATATCGATCCCTGGTATAAGTCTCTTAACACCATTTCAATACTCTCTGATTCCTTTACTGCGGATGACTCACACCATAAGTCGATCAGTCTTCGATTCTAAATTCATATTTTCAAATTTCATCATCTCTTGCAACAATATAACTTGATTTGATAAACACAATATATTTTTTGATAATATTATTGACATTGTCATAAAGGCTGTAAGACTACGTCATGTTTTTTGGGAAAGGGATGAAAAGAATCTATGTTGACACACTCGTGATTGATCTAAGCAGAAATATTATGAAATCAAAATGCCACAATATTAGGATATTCAAAGGAAAGAAGCATGTGATCAGAAAGAAAGTGAGTATAAGCTTAAAATATCACATGGAATCACTCCAATAATGGTGTAGTTTTCTAATCCAACTAATAAAAGTAAATAACCAAATTACGAAAATGCACGTTGAAGTGTTGTTGAAACAATGAAGATCCATTAATTCATATAAATAGTCGTTAATCAAAGCATATAAAAACAGATCCAACCGATCATGGGGTCTCCATTGTGATACAGTAATCTTGCTTACCCTACATCTTTCTTAAACAATATCTTAATGGTCTGAACTTTATTTACTACGTACTAAAGGATGTGAGTTTTATATTATTTTGTTAGAGTTTAATCGTGTACTTAAAAGTGATAAACAGTGTCTAAACTTTCATATAATTAAGAAGAGTAATGCTTATAGTGAACAATATTTTTGGATATTCCCTACATCTTATATTATGTGGCAAATGAAGTAGCGTAAACTCAATTTATCGAAATATTTCATTAATGATGTGGTTTTGCTAAATTAATTGCTACATAAGGTGAGATGCATGTGATATTTAAAAGGTCATTTGATCACGTGGCATTATTCAATTCGAAAAAAGATTACCATGCACTCGAGTGTAAGTGAGCTGAATATAATGTCGTATATTCAGAATCCAGTTATGTTCATTTACTCAATAGATTTTATACTCACTTATGCTCTACTACTGTTCTACCATTTGATCTATATCCAACGATGAAGAATAATGAGATGGTTAGAATTGCTTTATTCGTCTCATTATTATTTACATTTGGATTTAGATCCAACAACAATGAAATACAGCTGATTATGAGTGAATTGAGTAGGTGAACATGACTTGTTTAAAACTTATACCATAACGAACACTGAGAGAGTCTTTAATGATGTATTTATCATGACATTCAAATCAACTGCTGAATAAATGTTTCAAATTTAGAATTCAAAATACGTTATGGAACCTTTAGTTTTAGAGTCGTTATCGGCTCCTAACCTCATTAGACCAACCTAGCTTAAGCTTTTAAGCTTGTGGGTAAATTGAGTTTTTCACTTTTGGGTAATTGGTATGCGTGTGGTGGCAAATAATGGCCTAGAAGATACCGAAACGGGTGGCCAAATCCCTTTTTGCGGTTATCCCCGTCGAAAACTCTCTCAGCATTATCGTCGCTCCTTTATCTACTCTGTGTGTCTTACACGCTTTCGACCACCAAATGTCAGGTACCCGGTCACCCGCTTCCTTTTTGAACACGTGTCAGTTGTCAGCTTGGGGTTTGGTGGCTGCGACTGGATTGGGTTTTGTTTAACTAGAATTGTTTGGGCTTCACCGCCCACCTACTTCATTTCTCGGGCTTCACCTACTTACTTCAACGTTCCCTGTGACGTAATCCAGTCCCATCAACTTGCTGTTCATCAATCATAATTGTACTTCATTATCTTTAATGACTTGTTGAAGATAATCCTGTTCAACTTACACCGGTTAACTTGCGGACTTTAGTTTACTTTGCATTGTAAAAAAAAAAAAACAAATTACTAGTATTAGTAATTACCAATAGAGAAAACCAATTGAGATGATAACATAATAAGAAAATGAAACTAATTAAAAATGAATGTCATGCATAATTTGGTCGAACAATGAAAGTTGAAAACTCCTACGTGAATGCAACGTTTGCCAAAGCCAACTGGGGTTGTTTACACTTTACAATTAGGTGACATGTGAAGAAATTAAAAGAATGAATATTTCTGTAACAAAAACCATATAATTAAAAATTGAATGTGCATGACAATTAATTAAGAATATGGAAGCATGTGATTGCTTGTGATCAAACAGAAGAGCATTGTGTATTGTCTATGTTACCACCGCCAACCTACCTACCTAGCTGTCCCATGATAGTTGTATATTATCCTAGTCCACCATTATTCATTTATTCTAGGAGGGAAACAAAATGTAGAGCAAAACTGCAAAAGATTAATAAGGGGGTATTATGTATGATGTATAGGGATCAAACATACTTAACTACCATTTGTGAAGCAACTCAAGGAGCTAATCGATGCTGCATTTTCTGGTCCTGGTTAAAATGGTGTAAACACAATCGAAAGATTTAACAAAATATTTTTGATCATTAGAGCTACATACAGATTATCTCATCATAAGTCATTCAGAGCATTAACATTTTGGGACGTCCCAACCTCTTTGATGGAAGGCCAATCATCCAGCTTCTTCCAACTTCCATAAATAAGCTTGTCCACAGCATCAGATCGATGGAAGGCCAATCATCTGGAATGTCCTCCCCACGTACGTTAGCTAGTTTTGTGAGAAGTTTCAACGAGCGCATGATCGGAACAAGAAGGATTCATTCGTCAGCTGCAAAGAGCCCAAGAATGTTGAGTCCGTTTCGGCTTAAATCAAAGCCCACTTGGCTTGGATTGGCTATCAGAAACCAATAGGTCCTTTACTGAGATCCACTTGACCAATCCAGGGATTGTATTTGCATGTGGCCCACTGCATTATCCAATCATGGTTTATTTGTATAACTCTATTACTGATTCACTCAAACGGCCTTGGAATTCAATTTAATTACCAACAATGGAGGCTGGGAAATCAAGGCCAGGAGGCAGGAGTCCAGGACAGTAAATGTAATGTTAACCTGTTAGGATGACAGTGGCTCTTCTTCCATGGAAGCATTGGTCATAGCTAGTTGGGAGGCTTAGTGTGTTGGTCTAGTAGTGCAAGTTATTGTAGGCATTGTTACCTGTATAAACGCCCCATCCTCCTTTTCGTAGATGTCGACAGCTTCTCCATTGTAGAGAAACGTCCCACCGATTATAAGAAAACGGAACGTCGCAAAACCCCTTTGTTGCCACCAAGCTCACCGTCACAGAAGAGTTCGGCGGCACAACAATGGTGTGCGTCAGTACGTGGTATCAACTTTGGTTTTGGCTGTGCGAGTCTCCCCCTACTTGTAATCTCCGGCGAACTCATGAGAAGCCATTACCTAGCCGGCTAATCCGATTTTCGGGATGCCAAAGATGAAGCCGGCGTGGTGCTCAGTGCTCACCGTCAATGCAGGACTGGCACGCAGCCCGTTTGCTGCTTTGGCTCTCTTTGTATAAGAAAACCTAATCTCTACGGTGCTCGATCTCTTCTAAGCCTCTGTTGACGCTGTTTGCGGTGGCGAAAGTGATTGGGGTGTGACCCTAGACGATGGCTTGATCAAGGTCGAAATCAAACGGCGTCTTAAGTATTTCTTAAGACAGCAAGCCCTTCCCAACACCTGAGGTGAAGGTTGAGCAGGCTGCGCGTTGAGACAGATCTTCAGCCCATCGTTGCGGTCTAGTCTGAAAGATGATTGTTCAAATGCATGTTCTCGTAAAATTGATCCTTACTCTTCAAATAAAACAATTCGTGTTTATCATGTTTGAATTTTGTGCTCAAATTGTGTAAGGGTGGTCTAGAATTTGGGGCGTTCATTTCAAACTCCTTGATTTAATTCCTTCGTGTCTGTCAATTTAACGTAGTCGACAGTATCTAGCTAGATCAACTGAACGTAGAATGCAAATAGGGAATAAGGATGTACTCAAGTATACCCAATAGAAATTAGATCTATACTGTTTAGTGGTTACTCAAGAAACTATATATAATATATATACACACTAATAATTCGATCATTTCTCCTTAAGCCAGAAGCTATAAGTATATATCCAATGACACTGATATCCTTCCTGCTTGAAGTGAAGGATTAATTCTCTCTGGGCCTTCGGCAGTCCTATATGCATATAGTATTATATTAATATTAATTTTGAAGGAATTACATGAATGGTTATGTATTCCTGATGAAGCTCCATCGTACTAAATAGATGCATTATGTTCCACCAGTGCATTATATATGGAGTATTAATGTCCATCCCATCCTATTCTTTAATGGTTTAATATACTGGAATAGATTTCACTTGAAATTTCTTTTGTATATTGATAGTTACGTAAGGCCTTGCGTAAAACTCAATAGCCTAAATAACCATCGATGAGGCAAGTCCAAACAATGCATGATGACGTAAGTAATAATAAGCACTGTAAATTTACAACCACCACATCATGTTCGTTGCTCTAGCTATAGCCTTTGCTCAAAGCTCAAGTCAGGTAAGCAATAATGTTGCCTCATAGATATGTCAACTATACATCAGCTTTGCTTAAAGCCAAAAGTCAGAGGTCTTCCTTGACTTGACTAGGAGAGAAAGCTAGTTAGCACGAGTGAAAGAGCTAGCTAGCTATAGCTAACAAGAACAAATGTGTTCGTGTTAGTCTTGTACAGAAAGAAGTTGAATAATTGGGGTTGTGTCTAATACTTTAATTTGGGGTGGCAATTTCACATGTTGGTAGTGAGATGCTACTCTATAACTCTAATCTTCATGCAACTATGGAAGTGAATGTGAATTCAAAGGGCGATGAGGTTTGGTGTGGTGTTGTAGTTGAACAACATAGCTCCAATAATATGGGATACTCGATGACGTGGTGGATCTCATAGATTTTGTTGATGAGTGAATTAATGAAACTCTCGTCAAACCTTGATGCAAAGGCATAAAGCGTATACCTTCCTAACCGTCCTTGTGTCTTTTTTTCTTCCATCTACCCCTTTCTTAATTTGCTACATCCTTCTTCCTCATGAGGTTTATAGTTCAAATGGACAAGAGTACCCACTTGAGTTTGAAATTTGACTTTCGCATTTTTAAACTATTAGTGTGACTTGTGCAACAACTAACCAAAAAGACTAAGAATGTTAACAACGTCATTCTCCTTTTCCTAGTACGTACATGTAAAAAAATCTATAGCAAGTCCACGTAATTAAATGCCAATATAGTACCCTTCTATTGGGTAAAAATACAGATTGTAATGTTTCTCATATTACACTTTACTGCTTCATAGGACTCAAAGTATCATGAGAATGATATATTTAATTTAGTAACCAATTGTATTATACTACATATATATGTATGTCACGTCTGAGAAAAATAAGCTATGCCTATCATATAATTAAAACTCTGCTTTCACATTTACAATCTACTCTCTATAGTGTTTATTTTCTTGGGTTTTGCAGCAAAATGAAACGATAATTTTGTGAAAATTCAGTCTCATGTGTACTACTACTACCTTATCTGTTGCATCATTGGTATGCTGTTTGTAACTACAATGTAATGCGGATTGATATAGATAACGTTTCATATTTGTAAATGGGAATTGGGATGAACAATCAATGATCAAATATATCAGCTAAGAACTGAAACGGGTATTCTCATATTTGGTTTTGGATCAGGTTGGTGACAGAGTGACGTAGGCCACACTCTATCCATTCATATGCCATCCGTACGACATTTACATGCACGGCGTAATAGTAGGACCGAAGAATGCGGAGGCCCCGTTCATGACGAACCCCAATCTTCTACCGTTGAAGTTTGACATTT
This sequence comes from Rosa chinensis, assembly GCF_002994745.2. NCBI lineage: Eukaryota > Viridiplantae > Streptophyta > Magnoliopsida > Rosales > Rosaceae > Rosa > Rosa chinensis. The sequence continues at coordinate 58,034,550 of NC_037088.1, read as the reverse complement.
TTTGGCATGTGATTTCTTAGCGACGTTAAGGATATCGGAGTTTTAATCTTTGTTATCCCTTAATTGGGTATCTCCATAAATCTCAATTTTCTCTATCAAATCTCAATTGGAGGGCTTTAATCGCCTCATTTTCGTTTTACACTCCCGCATTATTTTTATGAACACATGAATTTTGTATTTAACAATAGAATGTATTATATATCGAGTAAACAATAATTACTTGTGATTGTTATAATTCTGCGCTTCACTTATATCTTTAATTATATTTGAATTGTATATCTTCTGATCATGCCTTGATTTTCCCATTAACCTCAATTTTCTCTATCAAATCTCCGTCGGTTTACACTTGATTAGTTTTTCTTTTTTTTCCTTCTTTTTTCCTTTTCCGGTCAATTAAGAACAAACCAACAAAAGTTCCTCAACAATTTTATCCGTACCATTTCGTACTCATAAGCGAGTCCTCCCTCCATTCGAGTCCACCATAGACTGTCCAGAAAGTCAAAAAAATGAAAACTAGGGAAACAAACTCCATATCTGGAGGGTTAAATGGCACAGCTAGCTTGCAGATGAAGCAAACCGGTTCTTTCATATGATCACATCAGCCCCCAAAGGGTAGAAGAAAATAAGAAGCTATCTAGAATGGCATTACCGCCAAAAAAGAGGCCATTAATTATGGCTGATTATTGACAATTGCTTCTTCCGTTTCTCTAGCTCCTCAGCTTCCTCCTTAAATAGCTATCCACCCTCTGCCTTCTTCTCACACCCAAACCCTCTGTTTCTTCAGTCTTCCACACAGTCATGGCTTTCATGTCTGTGCTCTGCATTGTTTCCCTCATTGCATTCTCAACAGTTTTCGTTGACGCATATGTTCCCGGTGTTTACTCCGGCGGACAATGGAAGAAGGCCCATGCTACTTTCTATGGTGGCGGTGATGCCGCCGGAACCATGCGTAGGTCTTATTGCAGAAAATCTAGGAGTTGATACTAAGATTACTAGATTAGAGACGTAAAATTCATTCGTTTTCTGGATTTTGTACCTCCCATAACTACATTTTTATATCAAATTCAGAAGCTCTGTCATTTTTTGCATCACTAATGTATAAGGTTCTTCCTTTTTAAGGTTTTTGGACTACCCAAATCCCGTTTTTCCCACCAATTTCAAAAACCACGTCCAAGCTTCAATTATTTAAGTTTTAGTGTTTTACAGCGGAAAAAGAACAAACTTGTATATACTTTCACTAATTTATGTTGGCTCTGTTTTACAGAAGGGGCATGTGGGTACGGAAATCTGTACAGCGACGGCTACGGCATCAACACTGCGGCGCTGAGCACTGCCCTCTTCAACAACGGTTTGACCTGTGGAGCTTGTTTTGAAATTAAGTGTGTAAACACCAAATGGTGTCACTCTGGTCGTCCCTCGATCTTTGTCACCGCCACCAATTTTTGCCCCCCAAATTGGGCTCTGGCCAATGACAATGGCGGCTGGTGCAACCCTCCTCGCACTCATTTCGATCTCTCTCAGCCCATCTTTCTCAAGATCGCCGAGTACCGCGCCGGCATTGTCCCTGTTGCATATCGCCGGTTAGCCTCTGACTCACTCTGTTTTCTCCTTTTCTTTTGGGTTAATTCACAAAAATATACCTGTAGCCCCCTAAATGTTTCTTCTAAAACAATTACATTCCAAAAGAAAAATGTCACGTAGAATTGAAGGTACATCCGTCCATGTTTTGTTAAGAGTGGACATGTAACATGCACATAAACCCCACTCGGTGAGTTAAATCCAAATCATATATCATTATGCTTGATCAAAATGTTACCTAAAAACTATTTTCCCCCTCCAAAATGGTACATTAGATAAAAAGTTATTGTGCATCGGCTGTTTAACTTTGTCGGAAGGTAACGATAGGTAACAATATGTACACCGGCAGACCATTTTTATTTTTGATTCACTGTAGTACTAATATCAATTTGGAGAATCTTTTTGTTTGTTTCGGAAGATGACTTGACTGCCTTGTTTGTTTGTGTAGGGTGCCATGCCGGAAGCGAGGTGGGATCAGGTTCAAGATCAATGGCAACCCCCACTTCAACTTGGTTCTGATCACCAACGTCGCCGGTGCTGGAGACGTTGTGGGGGTGAGCATCAAAGGGTCCAAAACCGGATGGATGCCAATGACCCGTAACTGGGGGCAGAACTGGCAGTCAGGCACCGTCTTAGTCGGACAGTCGCTCTCCTTCAGTGTCAAAACCAGTGACGGTCGCTACACTACTTCTTGGAACGTTGTCCCTTCCAATTGGCAGTTTGGTCAATCTTTCTCCGGAAAAAACTTCAGAGTCTGATCATGGATTGGTTGAAGAACATTTGATTATTATTTATATTTCATATTTATTTTTGTTTATGGTATAAGAGAGGTACAGTATTTTGGATAAGAGAGGTATAGTATTTAAGGGTCATTCGCGCAGAGGCCTGAACAGATATATGCTGTTATGAATTAAAGTTCTTTCATCTGCTGTGTATATTTTCATGTCCCATTTAGCAGAAATTCAGGGTTCAGGGTTTAAGGCTAATACTCCGAATCATTGTGCTCTGCTCATACATGAACATCAATCACTAACAATGGGAAAAGATAGATAAACCCCATAACATTTTAACATGCCAACAAAAAATTAAAAAACAGAATTTAAGAGTAAGAAAAATCACTAAAAGTTTCTGTACCCCAAAAAAAAAAAAATCAGTGAAATTTAAGAAATGTGAGATGGAACCAGTAGACAAAACGGGACAAATAACCCGTCGTCTGTGGATGCCCATCTCTACGGTTGTCTGGCCGCTGCCCAATTCACACCGAATCAACGGTGTAAATCAGACGTTCAATGTAAGCACTGTTAGTCCAAATGAGAAAGCGAATCGAAAATCGCTTCCTCTAAAAACCCAACGAGTGCATAAACCCAAAATCAAATCGAACTAACAAAAAGGGGCTCATATCAAGTGTATAGAATAGAAAGACCTCTCATTGTGGGCCCAAAAACCCTAATTCGAATTGAAAGAAAAAGAAGACAAAGATTCTCCCCAGGCGCCGAGAGCCAGCCTTGAAGAAAGGGGCGGCGAATCTTCTGGGGTTTCTTTGCCGTCTTTCTTCTTCCAGTCGAATTAGGGTTTTCCAAAATCGTGGAGCAGTCCCACTCAAGCCTCTCTCTTTATAATCACAGCCCCAATTTTACAGATGGGAGATTGCTCTAGGTAGGCGGAGGAAGAACAGAGATCTAAGATTATGAAGAATTTGGGTAGAAGAACGCCATTATATATAGCCTAGGGTTACAAGGAAACTTCTTAAACGCGGTCGTTTTCGGGAGCCTCCCAATTAGTCTCAACGGCGTCGTTTTGCGACTTCTATTGTTTTCTAATTTGCCGTGGAAAATTTGGAAAAAAAAAATGGAGCAATCGGAACAGTTTGACAAAATCTTCAAATGCATTGTTTTCGGTATATTAATGTATTAATATTTTTAACGATAAATGATGGTAGACCAATTTCTTATACTATTAGATTATAGAGAGTTGGTCTACTACCGCTACCATTTGCAACGGTAACTGATATACTGGGGTACGTCAGGTACTTGAGAATTTTTATTCTTGCCAAACATTGATAATTTTTGTAATTTTAAAAGTTTAAACAGATTACTTGATTACCGTGAAGCAAATGGTGTAACAGATAGACTGGCTCATCTTGCTAGTAATTGTGCTCTTGATGATGTTTGGTTAGGGGAGACTCCTGTTATTATTCAGGATATTCTCTACGAAGATTGTCCCCCCCCCCCGTTGCAAAATTCTACTTTTAATATAATAAATGAAACCGGGCGTGGGGCTGAGTCTCCCAGCTAGGCTAGGTTCCAAACCCTAACTGCAGAGCTGACAAGAAGGCCTTAACAGATATTCCAGATTCTGATATAATCATGAGATGTAGTAACAGATAGGAAACTGCGAAAGCTTGCAAAACAATTATTCATTAGCACACATACTGATACTGATACAAGCGAAATCAAATGTGAATAACTCAGAAACCAAACTTTATACATGTGAAAATGAATGGTTTCCAATTCCACGGAGACAAAGTTTGAATTAGAGGTTGGGAACCACTATACTGCTCATATGGACGCGGCACTCTAATTCCCAAATTCTATTAAAAGTACAGATACGTTCATCAACTAAACAAATGAATACATCTTATTGAAAAAGAAAGACCACAGCTGAAGATCAACGATTGATACAAGGAGACCCCAGGAGTCCAGGACTGTGCATAAGGCCGGAAGAGTTTATTCAAATCATATGCGTCAGAAAAATCCATCTTGCTCATCATATTCAGCCTGCAGAAAAGGAAATAAATACTTAAATCAAGGGCATGTCACGCCTGCCTACTACGTATTTTGAATATGCTACAGTTTGAATACCAACCTTTAGTCAATATCCAATCGCTGTTTCTTTTGTTTCAATTCCTTCAGAATAAATGCAGCTCCCTCTTTCAGCGTAGCCTTTCGTCCCACACCATAGTGCCACAATTCTGAAGTTATATACCTCCCGCTAGGGTTGTATTGATTTATCTCCATTAAAGCTGATGTTACAGCATTATACGCTTCATCACCCAATTCCTTCTTCAAACGTTTTAGTTTCTCATCATCTTCATTTATAACTTCCTGAGCCAGTTGCATTGATAATACGTAAACCATACAAATCAAAAAGTAAGAATATAAGGGGCAACTGCCAAGAATCTCACAAGAAAAAGCACAGAGAGAAATTTTAAATTTAGTATGATTAAAACTTAAAAAATAAATGCTTCAACTACATCACATTACTTACAAAAAAAAAAAAAAAAAGAGAGGAAGAAGCAAGAGAAAAACTTAAAAGTTCATTTTTTAATCGTATGTGTATTTGCTGTTGAAGCACATTAACCGATCAAAGTAATATCTGGACATATGATATATTTGGCATTTAGACCATGTGCATTTCTAACCAGGAACAATGAAGGACAGTAGATCACAACCAAACAAGCATCCGAGTGAGGGCATCAGATGCGGCAGTAGGAAAGGACTTTGCCATCAGAATTACAATTATATAAGCAATTTAATAGCTCATAACTCACAAGGGTAACCAAACTATTCCAACCGAAGATTTAACAGAACATGCAGCTCATGGAAAAATATTAGAGCTTTTTCCCACATATCTGATCTCTTCTTTTTATCAGATGCTTTCTACTGCTAGTGATAACAGATAATAAAACCAAATTTAACGAGATATTGAGATTGACAGAAAGTATACCTTATGGCCCTCTTTTACCGGAACAACATTGAAAGGATGCCAGTCTGGATCCTTCAAGTACTCCTCCCATAGAGAGCACAACTCGGAGGCCTTCTCTTCAGCTTCTTCCACATTATACTTATACTTTCTCCTCATTGCTTCTTGGAATGGCTTATTGTCAAGCTCTCCCATTCTTTTAATACCAATTTGAGCACGACTGGACATTTCCATGTCTTTCAAGCCCTGCAGAATAAGTATATTAGCATTTTATGACACAGTAGAGGAATTTCTTAAGAGCAGAAAAAACTTATGGAACAAAGGCACATTGCAGTATTGAAGTGCACAAATTGAATGTCCACCTCACAATTTACCAGTCAGGTATCAATCAAAATCTGATATGAAAAACACTGCTACATTATCTTATGAGGCACTTGATCACCTCAAAACATTTTTTTTTTTCCAGAAAATCACGTTAAAAGATCCTATGCTCAACTACCCGACAAATAATATATTGTTAAAAATCGTAATTCACCATCATCTACACCATGTTCTGCTAACTATAATAATAAAAAAATATTGTAAACCATTCCATTCAAAATCTCTCAATTAGTTTTCATTATCAATCGTTATAGGAATGGTTTGGCACAAGCAGAAGACTGTAACATAAACCAAGAATCACAGCCCTAAACTACAAACATAACTCGTAATGTTACTTTCCAACTCTTGTAGAACCACCTGAAGCCAGATGCCTGCCTTTTATTAAAAAGAAGCTACCAATCAGGCAGAACATAAGTCGAAAAATAAAATATAAACTACTTACATTAATCAGTTCCTTACGAGCTTCCTGCAGCTCATCATTGCTCTTTCGCTCCTTTACAATTAGAGTTTGATTTAAAGCTTCTAGATCTTCAAGTTCATTTTCCTTTTCACTCAAACCTTTCAGCATTCCTTCCACCTTTTCCAGCACTTCAGCATCACCGTCATCTCCCATGCGCCTTACAACATTTAAGTTTCCTTTTAGTTGCTCAATTTGTAATTCAAGAGCTTGCTTTTCATCAAAGTCCTTCTCCAGTTTAATTATTTTATTATGGAGCTCCTCCTTCTCCCTCTGGATGAAATTGGTGACAACATGCATCAATGATCTTATCTGAAATCTATAAAATAATGTTCTGTTCATTTTTAAGTACTTAAAAAAGAACCAACAAACCTTCTGATCTTCTGCCAGTTTCAATAACTTTTCATTAGCTCTCACTTGCTCTGCAGCAGCCATTTGGAGAGAACTATTTTTCACGGAATTCTATAAGAACAGAATAAGCATTAATGAAGTCTTCATAAACACAGAGCTTGGTATGAAAATCTCATATTTCTGGTATGTGGGATAGCGGTGCTTTTGACTCATGCAACACATTCAAAATACAGGAAGGATATCACTGAATCTGAGCCATGCTTATTAATGAAGTCTTCATAAACACAGAGCTTGGTAAGAAAATCTCATATTTCTGGTATGTGGGATAGCGGTGCTTTTGCCTCATGCAACACATTCAAAATACAGGAAGGATATCACTGAATCTGAGCCATAATTTTCACTTCATCTGAACACACACACACACACACATCAGGATACAGAATCTACTTAGTTGCATATCAGATGTCATCCAATCAGTTAACATAAGGATATCACTGAATCTGACACATAATTTTCATTTCAAGTGAATGTTCACAGAACAGCAAATGAACCAAGGAAGATAAAGGTAAAGTCCATGTAGCAAATTGCAGTCTACAGCTATCAGTTGTCATATTCAGTATTCCTTTTCATGTTAAGTTTGCAATCAGTGTGAATGCGAGAAGAATCAGTTTTTATTTTTTTAGCGATTTTCTTTCAGTAAGAATTTTGAAAGTAAAATACACATGACATGACTTGGGTGAGACTCAAACAGCATGCTTGTGTTCTGTAACCTTTTGAACAATTGGTTTTCACCAGTCAGCATTCATATATTGTCACAGGTATGTTAATAATAAAATCAAAGACGAACGTGCAACAATGAAGCACAAAGTAGCATACCTTTTCAATCTCCTCAGCAAGCTTTCTACTTTCACTTTCGTTATCCAGAGCACGCTTCTCCATTTCTTCTATATGCGACTCAAGCTCTTTCTTTTGGGACTCCAACTGCTCCTTGAGTTTTTCGTGGTCACTAAAAATCCTCTTAAAGTGATCCTGTGCACTTACTTGTATCTTTTTTATCTCTGTCACCCCAAACAAGCATGCCATGAGTGAATGTCTCTTCAGCATTGTAATACTAGAAAACGATAATGAAATATACCAAACCAGAATGGTAAGAATAAATGTCTTTACCAAACTAAGGTACCGTACAGCTGCAGAAAGGAAATATGCATGAAGCTCTTTAACAACAAAATGTAAGAGCAAAGACACAGTTCTGGTTAAAGGATCAGAGAAACTGGCCAAAGAAGAAATTCAATGTTGCTTTTGATAGTAGCATTCTTCCATTTCTTCATTAAGTAGAACCGAAACATACCTTCATTGTAAGCCTGTACGAGCTTATCTTTCTCTGTGATTACGTTCTTAATGGCGTTTGTAGTTTCATTACATTTCAGCTCCATCTCTTCCAAATCCTTGTTCTTGACCTCAATAATACTTGTCAGATTAGATACTAGGCTATTCTGCTTCCTGGCTTCTTCCTCCATAATTTCAGAGATAGATTTAAGGTCCCCAATCTTACGGAGGTGTTCTCCAACAATATTGTTTGCTTTATAGTCGTCAGTGCGGGCAACCCAAGCATAAAGACCAGATTTTTGGTCACCATCAGCAAACCAATCCTTTTTTCCATGACGATCTGCCTCATAAGCCCTCTCAAAAGCCATAGCATTAACATAGCCAGGCCAATCTTTCTTAAATTCCACAACAGCACTTCCTGAGTGACCCCTATAATTCCACAGAGGATGAACTCTAGAGGGATTGAACCCTTGTCTTATATACTCATCTCTCAGCTTGGATCCACTTTCTCCTACGAATCGCCCATCATTTGCTCGTCTGGTTGGGATATTAGCCACTACCCCTATCCAAGGCCACACAAATTTTTCATCATGGTCACAATCGACTGGGGGTTCTTCCTCAGCCACAGGTTTTGATGAACCACCTTCAGCTACATTTTCCAAATATTTTGTCAAAGCCATGTGTTTCACCTTCTCTTCCATGCTTCTCTTGTCTGAATTACTCTTTCCCACCCCAGAGGCATGTTGGAGCAGGTCCTTTAAATTAAAATCCCGCTTTCTCTTCTTCTGACAGAAGGGGCACATAAATACCCCATCCGCACCTTTCACCTTGTGTTTTCCATTCTTCAGCTCTTCGAGATATTGTTCTACCTCCTCATCCAATTCTGAGTCACTCAGATCTGTATCCTCGTCAGAGCTATGATCCATTTCCAAACTCCCCATTTCCACTGTAGTTAAAAAGGGACCTGAGCATCAAAATTTCCAAAATCACTTGTCAAATTGCTGTTGAAATCAATGATGTCGAATAGCTCATTACGAAGTTCAACATTTGTAAGCACATTCAAAGCAAGCAGAAATTAGACTCGACTCACTTGAGTGAGTCTGCATAACAGTATCAGGTGTCCAAACACTGTAAATCTAATTTTTCACAATTTGACAAACATGGGTCTGTTTCTTCTTTTTATTTTTATTTTTACTTTCTATTTTCTCCCTGAAAATTAGATGATAAATTCAACCCAGAAAAATGAAGAAGAGAAACAAAACAAGGCTTCACATTTCACAAATTCAGCTCATGTACATCAGCAAACTAGCTCAACAAGTCTATATATACTTACTCAGTTCATCTTCAACATAATTCCTTCATTTCTCTCTTCTGTGAAGTCAAACACTACCCAATTCCAACAACAAAGAACTACACTTCACAAAAATACCCATGCAACCCCACTCACAAAATCCAAAATTCACAAAAATTACAACTCTAATCACAAAAAATCACACTCAAGCTCCAAACTTGAAGTCTCGGACAAATTCAAAACCCTAAAACGGCAATGCATGCCGTGCAAAATGTACATGCAAGCAGCGAATCGGAAATTAGAGAGCGCGAGTGACGTCACCTGAGAGAGAATCGGAGCTCCAGAGGCCGCTGAGAGAGACGGAGAAGAAGAAGAGGGAGTCAGAGTCACTCTCTGACTTGGAGACAAGGACCACTGGGTTTTAACCAGGGGAGAATTTGGGTTTGGTTGGTTTGGTGGTCAGTGAAATCCCACAAGGCATTTATATGGGGGCATTTGGTAATACCGTGCAGTGTGAAGGAAGGCGACAATTGTGTAGCAATTCGAGAGCTTCAACGGTTGTGAGGACCGATTAGGGAAATTTAATAAGGGAAGTTGAAAGTTGCCTCCAAAATCTGGTCATTCTGGAAAATCCAATATAGGGAAATTTTTGTTTCCAATATTTGGGGTGTACCTAGTTGGTCTTGTATTCCATCTAGGGTATTGAACATGCAACGTATGATGGGTTTCATTGATGTAACAAGTTACGTTCTTGAGATGTATGTGTTACAGGTTTAGAATGTATGTGTTACGGTTTAAGGATAGAGTTTATTGATCTCGTGAGTTACGTTTTTAGGATGTATGTGTTTTTGTAGTCGTGTTTCTGCCTTTGAACACCGTTTATTTGAATATTACTTTTTAAAGTGTTTAGTGGTTTAAGAAGTTATGTCTTGTAGGATATATGTGGTTTTATAATCGTGTTTCCGCCTTAAACAATTTATTTTGGATCTTCTTATTTCAAATGATCAATGATTTAAAAAGTTACGTCTTTAAAATGTGTGCGTTTTTTATAATTGTGTTTCAACTTTTGAACAATGTTTACTTTTATTTGAATTTTTCTATTTGAAATGTGTGAGATGGATTAGCATGCAGTAATTACTAGGGGAGTTACTGGCATTTTCAGTATCGAGGCGAGACTCATCATGCTTAGCTAGAGTGATACACGTTGGATGAGAAGAAAACTCACACGGATGGCATGCAAGCGCTCTAGGGTGTCAGTTGACATTTGGAGTTATGAGCTGAGTCCACTGATGAATCATTCATGCATATTTAATGATAAACGTATGGTAAGAAAGAAATTTCACATGAAGCGCGTAGTGATATAAGATTAAATTAAATGAGCGTCCACAAAAATATGACTCCTAAAATCGAGAGTCCAAAAGGACCAAAACATTTGCCTCACTTTTATTTCGTTAAGGAAGAAGACTAATCTTAATACAGTACCAAGCACAAGTTTTTTGTTGTAGCAAAGGGGGGTTGAATCCATCAATGGATTATTTCATGATTTGTTTCCCAAATTCTCCAATCCTGTAATAGAAAATCTATTTTAATTTCTCATACCTATAAAAAAAATTAAAGAAATTAATTTTCATTTCGCAAACCCAACGATACCTTAATGTCACGACGCCAACTTAAATTGATTATTTTCGGCAACCAAATGACACCATATTTCCATATTTCCATTTTTCCAACCACATACCACTTACCTCCTGCCAGGATATAATGACGCAAATTTGGACAAATAAATTCCGACATTGATTGGCAAATACCCAAACACATAAATTTGGATTCGCATTCGGATTCGCATTCAACCAAATCCGACCCGAATTGGATCCGGTGACAAGTCCGCTCCTTATCCACGTCCAATTTCGCTTGGGCCTGTTTAGGCCCAAACACCCAGTCATCTCCTACCTCCAGTCCCTCCCACTCTATCAAACAGACAGAACCAGCTTTCAGAGTCGTCAAAACCAAAACCACCATCGGAAAGATGTTCCCTCAATTCGGGGCAACCGCCGATACTCTAAGCAAGGCGTCGACAATGGTGTTCCGGATCGGCACCGACGCCCACCTCTACGACGACCCCGAAGACGTCAGCATCGCTCCTCTCCTCGACAGCAAGTTCGACTCCGAGAAGTGCGAAGCTCTCAAACGCCTCCTCGCTCTCATCGCCCAGGGCTTCGACGTCTCCAATTTCTTCCCTCAGGTTCGAAAAATCTAATCCCTAAGGCTCTGTTTGGCTGCAAATTTTGATCTGAGCAAATCGTATATATTAGCTGAAGCTCCTGAATCGGAATTGTAGGTTGTTAAGAACGTAGCGACTCAGTCACTGGAAGTGAAGAAGCTAGTTTACTTGTACCTGCTGCATTATGCTCAGAAGTATGTTAATCTGAATCACTGACTACTTGATAAGCTTTTCGGATTCGTTTGTGAGCTGGAATTTGAATTATTGTGTGTGAAATTTCATGTTGCAGGCGTCCGAATGAGGCTTTGCTATCGATTAATTGCTTCCAGAAGGATCTAGGGGATCCGAACCCGTTGGTGAGGGCGTGGGCGCTGCGAGCCATGGCTGGGATCCGGCTGCATGTTATTGCACCTTTGGTTGTGGTTGCTGTGGGGAAATGTGCTAGAGATCCGTCTGTGTATGTTCGAAAATGTGCTGCCAATGCACTTCCTAAGCTGAATGATTTGCGCCTTGATGAGTATACTGCCGGTATTGAAGAGGTCTGATTCATTTATATGTTCAATAGTTGTAGACTTGTAGATGTTGTTCTTTTCGTTAAGATCTTGATCTTATTTGGTGGAGAAATGGAGGAAACAGTCTGTATTCACTACAGCGGTATCATATCATTGTCATGTTGCTTGTGCACTAGACATATAGCTGCTGTTGATTCTGTCGTATAAGCTAGATGCCTAGTTCAATCAAACTGGTTTATTTGTGTTATGAATTATCTCCTACGTGCATGAAAGTGTTCAAACAATCTATTACTAGACATGTTTCCAAAATCTACATGCCTTGGGTGAAGTTTATATTATGTACTGAAAGTTTTGTGATGTGCGTGTGGTTCATCACAGCCCTTTGTAGATGCAATGCTGTATTTGTATATGTGGGATATCTCATATCATTACACAACCTGAAAGGATGATACCAATGTTCTTAACATCCATATGATATTCTACACTATGCAGATTATTGGAATTCTGTTGAATGACAATTCCCCTTGTGTTGTTGGAGCTGCTGCTGCTGCCTTCTCTTCAATTTGTCCAACTAATTTGTCTCTGATTGGAAGAAACTATAGAAGGTTATGCGAGATTCTTCCTGACATTGAAGAATGGGGTCAAATAGTTTTGATTGGGATCCTTTTGCGCTATGTAATTGCAAGGCATGGGTTTGTGCAGGAATCCATTATGGCTTCTTTGCATCATACAGAGAATTCTAAATCTCAGAACGATTTCTGCGACACCAATTCCGTATTAGAAGACAGCAGTGACATGAGTGGTCTTCATGAGTCTGAATTAGCAAATGCTGTCTTTCGATGTTATATAGAAGGGCCAGATGAATATTTATCACGAGTGGGTTTTATGAATAAAGATTTCTCTGAATTCAATCCACATTTTACATCTGGAAACAATAATGAGGATGTGAAGTTCCTGCTGCGATGTACCTCACCATTGTTATGGAGTAATAATAGTGCAGTTGTACTAGCAGCTGCTGGTGTACACTGGATTATGTCACCAATGGAGGAAGTAAAAAGAATTGTTAAACCACTCTTGTTTGTCCAAAGATCATCTACTGCCTCAAAATATGTGGTAGTTAACATTTCCTTGTGATTGAATCCTTGTGTACTTAATAATGATTCGTTTACAGTTGGTAAAATGGTGAGGATTGTTTTCTTATTGACCAGTGCAGGTTTTGTGCAACATTCAACTGTTTGCTAAAGCAATTCCTTCGCTCTTCTCTCCATATTTTGAAGACTTCTTCATATGCTCATCAGATTCATATCAAATTAAAGCCTTGAAACTTGATATACTGGCTCACATAGCTACAGATTCATCAATTCCATTTGTTCTCAAAGAGTTTCAGGTATTTTGTCTTCCTTTTAAATTTGGTTGGACCTTTCCTTTCAAGGCCGATAGGCGCCTCACTTTTGCTAGGAAGTTTTATATTGGATACCTTTATGCAAACATTAACATATGATAAGACAAAATATATATATATATATATATATATATATATATATATATATATATATATATACAGTCCGTCTTAGGTGCGGACGTCCGTACCGAGCGGACGGTGCGGATTTCCTGTTTTTGACCACTTTCCGGCCACATTTTTACATCTTAACCGTTCAGTTTTTAGGTCCTAGTGTATAGATCACCGCTGCAAAATTTCAGCCAATTTGGTGATCGTTAAGGTATCCAAAACTGCAATTTACCATTATAAATACGAACGGTTCCGGTTCGACAGATTCGGTCCGTTCGTGTAAAATGCAGTTTTGGATGCCTTAACGATCACCAAATTGGCTGAAATTTTGTAGAGGTGATCTATACACTAGGACCTAAAACCTGAACGGTTGAGATGTAAAAATGTGGCCGGAAAGTGGTCGAAAACAGGAAATCCGTACCGAAAATTCAGTTTCGGTACGGACGTCCGCACCTGAGAAAATTCCTATATATATATATATATATCATCAAAGACATTTATCCTTTGCTTATTGCTCTCATGTGTTTCTAGGATTATATTAGAGATCCAGACAGGAGGTTTGCTGCTGATACTGTTGCTGCAATTGGTATCTGTGCGCAACGACTTCCAAAAATGGCAAACACATGCTTGGAATTTCTATTGGCTTTGACCAGACAGCGTCAGTGACCATCTACTTCTATTGTTGTAGATCGTAAAAAAGTTTTGTGTGTTTTCTGAAGTACTGTCTATTCTTGCAGAAGTTATGACTGGGGAATTTGGGTCTGTGGAGGGAGAAGCAAATATTTTGATTCAAGCAATAATGTCTATTAAATCAATCGTTCAGCGAGATCCACCCAGTCATGAAAAGGTAGTCTTAGTTTTTCTGCTTAGCCGTTGGCATGTATATTTTCCTTTTCTACCCTGCTAGTAACTTTGATACTAATTCCAAGTCTTCAGATAAGATGTAAATGAAGGAAGATTTGATTGTGCATTAAGTCTTTTGGAGGAAAATTTTCTGCTCCTTACATGCTTCATTTAGATAACAAATTTGGGTTCATTTGCCTCATTATTGGGTTGGGGTTTGTAGATGATTTTACTAGTACAATGTGGTACTTTTAGACCTTTTATATCTTCTCTATGTGGTTTTTCTTTTCGGGCCTTTGCTAACTAAATTTGATACATTTTGAAGGTTATTATTCAGTTGGTTCGTAGTTTAAATTCGGTAAAGGTGCCTGCAGCTCGTGCAATAATTGTTTGGATGGTGGGGGAGTATAACTCTTTAGGCGATATAATTCCAAGGATGTTAACAACAGTACTCAAGTATCTTGCGAGGTGCTTTACTTCAGAAGAGTTGGAGACAAAGCTTCAAATTTGTAATACTACAGTTAAGGTACTATGGGAAACCATTGTTTGTTGTATAATGTCTTCTATTGTCTGCATGTCTTTATAAGGAAGTTGTTTTAAATTCCTCTAGCACCTGTATATTTTTATATAAAAATATACAGGAACCAATTTCTATTTGTACTTCTGATGAAGTTTCTTCTCCAAGTAAATATGTCAATGGACCTCTGTGTCTAAATGTTGGAGCGATCTGTTTTCTAGGTTTTATTGCGTGCTGAAGGAAATGATCGGTCAACAATCCAGAAAGTTTTGAGCTATGTGCTGGAACTGGCCAAATGTGACTTAAGCTATGATGTTCGTGACCGTGCTTATTTCCTAAAGAATCTTTTGTCATCTTATCTGGATTCTCAAGGTCTGAAGGAGGAAAACATTATTCTGTCACAAAATAAAGATATTCCATGTGTCCTTGCAAAATACTTGTTTGGAGGAAAAACAAAATCAAATTCATCTGAGCCCATTGATCACAGGTTTTATCTTCCTGGCTCTTTATCACAGATAGTACTTCATGCTGCTCCAGGGTATGAACCTCTTCCGAAGCCCTGTACTATGCTCTCTGATGGCCTCGAAATAAATGGATTTGGGGAGGGAGTCACTAACAGTGACACATATGTTACAGATGATCAAAATTCAGTCTCTGAGTCTTTGGATGAGGAGAATTCTTCTAGTTATAGTTCACAACATTCTAATGGCAGTGGCAGTGAAGGGGATGGTTCAGCAAGTGAAGATGATGACAATTCTAACCCGTTGATTCAATTAACTGATGTTGGCAATGCCCATGAAGTGAAAAATGGAGCTTCTCAATCTGCTTCGGATTTCGGGGAATTGTTGTCAAATAGAGCTTTGGAATCATGGTTGGACGAACAGCCTGGTTTTTCGAGCTCGCATAATCCAGAACAAAGTCAAGTCCATAGATCTTCAGCAAGAATCTCCATTGGGGATTTTGGAGGGCAAGTTAAACCTAAAATCTATGCACTTTTGGACCCTGTGAATGGAAATGGCTTAAAGGTTGACTACTCATTTTCATCTGAGATTTCAGACATCTCTCCTCTTTTTATATGTATAGAAGTTTCCTTCAAGAATTGTTCAAATGAGATCATGTGTGATATATATTTGGTTGACGAGGAATCTGACAAAGGCACAGATTCTGGAGACCAGACTTCGGTTACGCATGAAAGGTAATTTAGATATATTTGTCTGATACAGTTCTAATCTAAGAAAATGTTAATTAGACTACTTAAATATGCATTTTGTTCAGAAAATAAAGATGCTCCTCTTCCTTGTGTTTTGATAACGGCAGTTATCATATACATCAGTCTGTGACATTAACTTATGATCCAAGTGCTTATTTAGTGGACAGTTAATTATTGTGCCTGAGAAATACAGAAATTGGCTATCTCTATTTCCTGGGATAGCCTTAGTTATCATGAAAAAAAAAGAAAAGAAAAAAAGAAATCAAGAAAAAAGAAGAAGAAACCATCTGTATTGCACTTGAGCTTTAGTAAACCAAGTTGAGTTGTTCTTATGCTGGATTTGTAAAAAGGATGAGGTCAAACATATTTTCCTGGAGCTTTTACATATTTCTTAAAGTTTGCCCCCCTTGTAATGTAGGGTCTATTATCAACTTTTCTTACCATTGTTAATTTTGTTCCCTTTTTTACATAAATGGTCTTTGTTTTGGTGGGTATCAATTGTAAAATGAAGTATAAACTTTTATGGTTGTTTTTTCCCTCAATGGTTGAGATAGATGCATATAGTTTAGTTGGTGTTTGACAGACTCTGGTCCGCGCTTAGATGCTTTGGAGAACTACTGTTCAGCACGATCCTTTTTGTTCTTAGGCTAGCCATACAGTATTAGGATTATGCTTATTTCTCCTCCTGGCATCTTTTATTTTCATGAGGGCTAATCTTTTGTCATGATTTATCTTAATACTGCAGCTCCATGATATCTCAAAATAATGCGTCAAATCTAGCTTCTGTAGAAGAGATCGCTTCTCTGGAATCTGGTCAAACTGTGACAAGAATCATCCAAGTTCGCTTCCATCACCACCTCTTGCCTCTCAAACTCACCTTATATTGTAATGGCAAGAAGCTTCCTGTTAAGTTGAGGCCTGACATTGGATACTTTGTAAGAGCTCTTCCTTTGGATGTTGATGCCTTCACAATTAAGGAGTCTCATCTGCGAGGAATGTTTGAATGCACAAGAAGGTAGAGTGATTCATTTTTCTGAAGTCATATAAAATTGTTAATTATGGATTTCAAAATCTTCTTCTAGTTAGGTCTTTGTTGGCAATGTAGATTGAATGTCATGTTTTGTAAAACAGGTGCAATTTCATTGATCACATTGAGGATCTAGACAAGAACAAGGGAGACAAGTCTTTGGTTGAAGACAAATTTCTTGTAATCTGCCGAAGTCTTGCGTTGAAGATGCTTAGCAATGCGAATCTGTATCTTGTGTCTGTTGACATGCCGGTAGCAGCAAAACTTGACGATGCAACAGGTTTGTGCTTACGTTTCAGCAGCAAGCTCTTGAGCACCTCAGTCCCCTGCTTAATTACCATTACTGTAGAAGGTAGATGTTCTGAACCACTGGAACTGACGGTCAAAGTGAACTGTGAAGAAACTGTCTTCGGGTTAAATCTGTTGAACAGAATTGTGAATTTTCTTGGTTGAGCCCTCTCAGGCCCATGTATGATTGGTAGGGATGCCGAAAACGAATATTCAGAATTCAAGAGAAAATAGGAAATACACTGTGTACTACAGTTTTCTAAACGTGTTGTATCTGTTTGTGCAGTTTTTGTACAGTAGGCAAAAGCATTGCGATCATACCTTTTTAGGAAAATGACTCGACTCTCGAGTATGTTCATTCTTTTCGCTAGAAAGTGGGGTTTTTTTTAATTCCTGATTGTATCAGCTGCTTCTTGGTTGTTGTACAGTGGTTATACTTCGGATGCATACAAGTTTGTCAGTTTTCTGAATAGGGCTGGAGCTCGTTCAGAAATGCTTTAACTCGATGGAACACAAATGTTTACGTAGTAACATGCTTTATAATGTT
This sequence comes from Rosa chinensis, assembly GCF_002994745.2. Classification (NCBI taxonomy): domain Eukaryota; kingdom Viridiplantae; phylum Streptophyta; class Magnoliopsida; order Rosales; family Rosaceae; genus Rosa; species Rosa chinensis. The sequence continues at coordinate 58,016,789 of NC_037088.1, read as the reverse complement.
GAACTTGTGGTACAATGAATAATTAACTACACATATCGAAATCCTTTACATGCTGAGCAGTGTTATACAGGACAGTTGCATTTTGATTCTCGTCATTTGCTCACAATGGCAGTAGATAGCGGAACTCAGATTCATGAGGTTGGACTTCTACCATTTTGTTTATCGGTGACTTTGTTTCACCATTCAAGCACTCCATTATCAATCTTTTCAGCGACCCAGATCGTGGCAATTGGCTATAAATCCATTCTAGCAGTGAGTCCATATCATCTGCAAAATCGCGCATATGCCATTGTAGAAGCTTTGGCACCACAATTCTCTTCTTGCTAGTAACTCCCACCGAAGCTTCCAAGTACTCTACTTTGGCTCTCTCTAACTCATTTACAATCTCCTCTGAGGTATAGACCCTTAACTGCACAACAGATCGGGTGTACGTTTAAATTATGGAGGTTGGAGAAATACAATACGGAATAGATGGAGAAAATGCCTTTCTGAAATGATATAGGAGAGCAATGATACACTTACTGCTGGTGAGGACCAACTTCCTCTGCAAAGAGCAAAGGTCACATTTGGTTCAGGGTATCCTAAACCATAGGCATGTCTTAGTAGCATTTCTTTCTCATAAGCAGGTCCCTACTAATTGAGATGTAAATTGATCAGATAAAATAGAGGAAGGTTCAACAAGTATTATTTGGGTGGATATGGTTTCACTTACTTGTTTTGTTTCTGATGGATGTCGGAGTATGAAATGCTCAATAGCTAGAGCATTGAGCACTATGCCGCCAACATTCAGTGCAGCCTAGTTGAAAATGGCACTGTTTATCAATTGAATTTCTAGAGTGATTTATGTGATGAATACTTTAGAATTGAGAATCAATCAGGCACTGGTGTACCTTGTTCATAAGTAAAAGTAGCTTTTCTTGTGTGGAAGGCAACCCATGATCGAGAAATGCCTGAAAATTGATAAGAACAGAAGCTCACATCAGATATCTCACTTGATCTTTCTGTCTTTCTTGTTTTGTTACTTAAGATGTCTTACAGTACATGCATGATGCAGGCATTGTAGATATTGATCCAAAATGCTAGCTTCTGCTTGTATGTCAAGCAAGTCAAGTCCACATCACACAATTGACGCATCAATTTCCTGAACAGAATAGAAGACTTCATTGAAATAATAGTTTGGAATATGTCACAAATTAAAAATGATATATCATTGCTGACGAGACCTGCAAGTCACCTCAATTTTTCAATTCCATTTGAACAATCTGATAAGCGTCTGATGTCTAACGAGCTTCTTGTGATTTGGATGAAGTTCTTATATGGGCCAACGTCCCGGACAGCACCATCTATATCTGGCAAAATGCAATAAGGGTCAACATGTGATGTATTGTAGTTGAAGAGCGCTGATGATTTGCAGTTGAATGAGGTTTTCGGCATGAACCCTTTTGAGTTCATACAAGAGAGAGTAAGCTTTGGCACAACAGATGATGACCCCTCTTTTTCCAATGAGGTCTGTTTTAGTTCAAGAAATATGCCTATAAGGCACTTGAGCAACTGTTCCGAGAGTTCATTTGGTTTCTGAATGCCACTTTCATTGTTCATAATGCTTTGAATTCTGCTTCTTCTGCTTAGTCTCCTTGACATTTCAGCAATCTCTCCTGCCAAAGAAACACAAGAAACAAAACAAACACTATGAGTTTAATGCCGAAAGTGCAACCTCGTTGCTCACTTACATATTAGCAAGCAGTTTACCATCAGTTTTTGTGAAATTCCACCTTTGCATATCAGAAGCAGAACCAACAGAGGCTCTTCTATCCCTTACTCTCCTTTTTTCTTTTCTCAATGCTTCGTAGTTCTGCGATCTCGATCCCTCAATCAGTGACTGATTTCCAGCTCTGAAGAATGACTGATTCTGTTCCCACTGCCTCCTATGCATTTCCCACTCTCTTGTTTGAGCTCTCTCTTTGTACAACATCAGTTTCAGCTCTTCGACTTTTCTTTCAAGCCCACTGATCTCGTCTTCCACCATTTCCAGCTCTGAAAATAGTTCCTGAACCTGCACAGTGTAAAACCCTCTTCTTAAAATTCAGTTCCACTTAAAGTAGATGTATATTTAAGTAGCTAGCCCTACATACAATGATATATTTACCTGAGGTGGAAGCAATGAGAGAAGACATGGATGTGATAGAGCAGGTCCATGAAGTGCGCAGTGAAGAACCCTATTAAGTGTTTGCTCCCCATCCAACTCTTCTTGCAATTTCAGAACCTGTAGAAGAACAAAACACACGTATTTGGTTACTGTCAACTACTTTTAAGTAACAAAATTATTAATATAACATGCTACCAAATTTCATGTAGGGTTTTGTCACCTCTTCCTCAAGAACAAGTCTCTTCTGCTTGTCCTCGCTTCGTTGCATTAGAAAGTCTTCGAGTTTCATTCTTTACACAGACAAAAACCAGTTGAGATTCCGAGAACATTGAGTTCCGGGAGCAGAAGAAGTAATGGAAGTTATTGAGGCGTGATGCAAAGAGAGATTATTGAGGTGCCATGTCGTGGGTGCCATTAAGGTAAAAGTAGGTAAGAAAACAAGAGGGGGATGACATAGGAGAAGAGGGAAGTAATGAACAGATTGGGAAAACTGAAATGCATGAACGAGAAGGTGCGGTGGGAGAATCTGTGTGTGTGAGATTGGGAAGTTGGTGTGTTATTTTTTTTTCTTTTTTGAAATATAAGTTGGTATGTTATTATTGCTATAGGTGTGTAGTACATGACCATCCCATGAAGCTAACTCTCTCTTTTTGGTCCAAGTTGCTTATTCCTTATGGCATTGAATTTAATTTCAACAGTAAGAGTGGTGAGGACGTGAACCCCATGACAAAACTGCAAAAAAAAAAAAAACAAGCTTCGCCGTCTGTGGGAATCGAACCCACGACCACACGGTTAAAAGCCGTGCGCTCTACCGGCTGAGCTAAGACGGCAGATGCAAAGAAATACTATCAGCAACTTAAACTATCTAACTTTTGCCATTTTGAGTTTTTGACACTAACGTACGTACTTATGTCTCAATTTTACTTTGTTCATTCCATTTATTTATTTTCTACTTGAAAATTTTCACATGATTGAAGAAAATCATTACTCATTGCATAATATTATTAACTAATTATTGTCACCGGCCTCTTCAAAGTTTCAGAAAGTGATGGAACAAGCTTTCCTTGCAAATGGAATAACCCTTGAGCTTTTCTTACAAATTATCAAAATTAGAAGGCGGCTGGAATAGCCCTCAAGGTAGACCAAGAAATTCACTGTTCTTCTTGCCTTCTTAATTTTTACCTGATCGATTTATCATCAAGTACATATATGCTCATTTTCTTTGTCGTTAACAGCGACCTCAAATTTTATTATTTGTAATTTCTCTTATATAGCTTCTGTGTATTGCATCACTTCAAAGGTCAAACTCTTTTATATAAGCCTAATACAGGGTCCAAGAAGGAACAAAGGCACTAGACCTGGTAAAGTAAAAGTGGGTTTGGTCTAACATTCAGTTGTTGCAGTTGTTTGCACCTGTTGAGAGCCGGCCTTGATTTCTATACAGAAAGGCAGCTGACGATATATATATATATATATATATATATATATATATATATATATATATATAGGCACAAAATGAGGAACCCGATATAAAATATGGTTGAATTAACATGATTAATTCGAATCGGGCAACGATGTTTGCTGGTCACACTGAAAACCACTTGGAAATGAAATGAAAAAGCAGCATACATGAATGAAGAAAATACAATGATTCAATGATGGCCATACATATTGAATCGTCTAGACTCTAGCCACCATCTTTCAGCTAGTTGGCTGATGAACATGGAATGGCAATAGCTTTAAGAAAACCTAAGGTCAAGGGGGTCATTTGACCCTCCTCGATCCTGAATAGCTACACCCTTGCTTAAAGTAGTAACAAGTGCATGTCACATAATCAAATTTAATGATGAAGATGATAGAAGTACTAAAAGGTCAAACAGAGCAGTATGTCAGGTACCAAATGATCATCATCTTTTGTAAACCAAGTATCAAATTGTCTATTTAGCCATACCTCAGGTATCATAGAAGAAATTTACCCCAATGAATATAGATAATAAAGAGGTTTCGTTGATTGTTTGTTGTTGCACGTATAGGGCATAACTTAAGCAATTATTTCGCTCATAAATATTGTAATTTTGAGTATTTTGCGATTCAGATTCTAAGAAATTTTTTTTATCTTAAGATTTAAACATTTGAGAGTATGAATATAAATGGTTACACGCCTGCCAAAGTTACAAGTAAGTGTTCAAAACATGTGTCTCTCCACCCAAACACAATGCATGAAGCCTTTCATTCCATTGCAAATAAATATATAAGTCGGATAATCACACAATTTCTTATAAGATTAAGCTTTGCATGAATGACATAGATATTTTTAGGAACAAATGCTACACTAGGGTTTAAGAAATAGACTATCCGATACTGAGATTGCCTTGTAATATAAAACTAAAGTGATGTAAAAAAGGTAGGAAAAAAAAAATTTAACAGGCTAAAATCTATCTATCTATTTATTTGTCGATACCATATTATAAAGTCAAGTGAAAAACTTCCCCAAAAAATCATTTAAAATAGTTATCATGGTAAAAAAACAGACAAAATATGAAAATCTGAAGAAATTAGTGAAAAAGTAACTTCCACGTTTTTTTTCCCCCATCAATGGCACGTGCATTGCATGGGTACGAGACTAATTCATATAAATCATGAGGGGCTTGAGTTACATTTTGAAAATTTAATATGGAACATCATTTTATGTACACTAGTTGATCACATAATTCAGGTTTTAAAGGAGGGAGGGAGGGAATCGATCACATCATTTCGTTTCGCCATCTGAATTTCAAATGTTAAAAGGTAAACAATTAAGATAATTAAGATAGAAAAGATTAACCAACTACATTGAGGTTCAATGCCCAGCAGGTCCCAACGTAACTACAACAAAACATTGGCCTAGCAATAGCAGCCCATTTCTCTTAATAGCCCAGATTCAAGCCCATCCGCAGTAGTGTTTCTTTCCCTATGAATATGATTCACTATGCTTCCATCCTCCAAATTCTTGTCCTCCATATTCCTGTTCTGCCTATAAAATGCAGCAACAACCGTACATCAATCAAACAAGACTACAAGTTTGGTATCAAGTCAAAATGGAAGTAAAAAAGAGAAAAATTGAATACCTTCTTGGTGAAAGTTACACCAACTTGAATTTCTCCACGGAAACTTTTATCTGCAGCAACCACACTATATTTCTTAGGATGTAATTCAGCTGATCCATTCTCCACACCCAGTTCCAATAACTCCTTAACATAGATCCTGCACGTTAATTAACGGCCAATTATGAGTCAGGACTTGGGCAAGTAAGGAATACATATCATTATATCTATGCCAGATGAACATTAGTTAAGAAATGAGGCATAGATTATCTGACAGGACAGAACACTGTTCATTTTCCTCACATTATATATTTATATGGAACTACTTACGTTGCTTCGCCTATGGTGTCATCAGCAGTGAAGGTGTCCTTATCCATTATTTTAAGGGTGAGCTTATACTGCTCGCCGGACCCTGGATACTCTACCCTGAATATTAATCTCTCATTCCACACCGGATTGCCACCTTGTCCTGCACAGGCATTTCGAATTAGTACATGTAGTCCTGTATAGTTTACCAGATAAACTAAGACAGCAGATAATAAAGAATTAGTAATAATGTGACTGATTTTTATATCATAACTAGGACTCTAATAATATGGTCTCATTTGATTATTTCCTATTGTATGAAGGCCTTTTCTTGGCCATGACTTTTAAGTACTTCAACTTCTACAAGGCAATTAACTTCGATACACCGTTTTAGTACAAATTTAAAGGAAGGAAGCATCATATTAACAAACTATGCCCACTTGCTTAAGCTGCTGTCAATAGAAGAATGCATAGCATAGAAGGGTCACCATCCAATGCCAATTTATTCACAACTATTGCTAGGAAAAGTTTACCATAGTTCCACACATTACAAAAGATATCAATTGATGTTTGCTAATGGTTAATGATCCTACTAAATGTGCTTGTAATATACCAATGGACTGTTCTCATTTCATTCTTCTGCTTTGTCAAAGCTCAAAATGGACATTTTAATCGAAGCATTTTCTTCAAGTAATTGATACAACCAAGGTTAAAACTCACCTCTGGCCACGCTGGTCCTGCGCTCTTGGCTTTTGTATTTCACCGCAACATAAGGATCCATACGACCTAATCAAATCATACATTATATGGGTAAAGAAATAACTAGAATCAATTTATGTCCAAACCAGACTCAAAAACAGATGTAAATCTCTAAATGGGACACCAAAACCACCCCTTGGGCTAAACAAGGACCTGTAAATTAAGTCTAATCCAGTAAAAGTGCTGGCTTTCTTCAAAGAAAACCAGAGAAACTTTAGTAGCAAAGTACTGGCAAGCTGAAGTTTATATGAACATGGAGAGGAACACAGTTGACTAAGTTTGAAGGCAGAAAACAAAGAAAGCATCAAAATTTGAAGAAACCCATCAACCAGTTTGGACTTTGGAGGATCATGGATCCTTTCAAGCTCAAACTTGCTTTACACCATTATCAATGAACTATAATTACAAAAAACCACAAAGACATACACATACGAACTCCAAGAAACAAAGGAAACAAAGATAAATTATACATACCAACGAAATCTGTGTCCCCAAGTCCTCTTGCATTCACAAGCAGCACTTCCATCAACCCAACTGCCATCTTCTCTTTCTCTCTGTCTCTCTCTGGAAAATTTCAATTTCTAAAAGAAGATTCTAATGGTTTTATAAAGGTGTAATGTAATGACCTTGAGGTTAGCTTGGTTTATAACGAAAATGGGTACTTGATCAAATGACGGGAGGTCAAATTCAGAAGTGAACAACGGGTTGTTACAGCCACCTCAGCCTGTATCAGGTCTTTGCCGTCTTGGTCTTCTTAAGTTAACCATAGCGAGTGGTACACGTTTTATGGGGAGGATAACAAAATATCTATGTACGTATTAAAGCCACCAGAGAAGAAAACAGAGGACTGGTCATTGGTTAGACTCAGTTCCCAATGGAACAGTTGACTTTAACAAAAACTCTACAAATATTTAGTTCGACGTGCAAAGGCGAAGGTGGGGTAATGTTGTCTTAGGGGTCATCGTCATAAAGATCCATATTCCTGTGATTTTCTTTCCTAACCTACAGAAGCAAAAAAGAACCCGAGCGATACCTTTGTCCATGATATCCAAAGGGATTTCAGGCAGCTTGAGCGGAAGAGCAAATAGGAGATACGCATTTTGCCGATCGTTTTCCAAAACTTTTAAGCCAAAAAGGGGCAATTCGATGCTGACTTACAAACTGAATGAGAGAGGAGATTTCAGATCCAGAAATGAGTAAAAGACATGGTGCCTCACAAAATACGTCCTAGGTAAGAACTGTGCATTTTGTAAACAAAGGATATCCTGCTTGGATCTCCAATATAAGAATTTAAGGTAGTATAAAAATGTGGGACTTTCTTCTTTTCTTTGAGGCAGACGAAATGAAACCATACTAGCATAGTACTTTCATTGGTCCAAAAGCAAGCAAACCAGGGTCTAATTGTTCATTGGTCCAAACGCAAGCAAACAACGGTCTAATTGTTCCAAATGTTTGAGACAAAACGCAACTCCGGCTTAAATTACTAATATTACACCATGAAGATTAAAAAATCTTCCAAATATGACTTCAGATTGCCTTGTCCTTATCTGCTGCGCCTAGGTGATAACTCAGCAGATCTGGACCTAGAACCAGATGGTGATCTTGATGCTTTATCAGGAGATCTCCAATTGCCTCGTGGTTCAATCTCCTCATCATACCTCGATTTCCTACAACATATTGGAAGGATCAGGATGACACCCTTATATATCAGACACAAGCAAACAACGCTAATTGTACAGTTTATCTCATTAAATTCAGCTAAATGCTCATGAATCAACCACTTCATCTAAATTATAGCTAGAAAAGTACTAAGAAACATATAGAGCCTTCAACTTACTTGTCATACCCTTCTCCATTTTCAGCTTGCCCAGCACCATTGTCATAACCTGGAGAATATGGCCTTCGATCATGATCACCACCTCTCTCAAGGGGAGAATCCCTTGATGACCTTGGGTGGTCAAGTGGTGAACGTGGATGGTCACGAGGTGACCTTGGGTGGTCACCACGCCTTCTAACTGGCGAAACAGATTCACCTCGTCGTCTTGGAGCAGGAGAATAAGACCTGGGAAAGAAGTTAATTTGTCAAATGTGTTCACTTGCTTTGCTAGCCATTAGATAAAAGATTATGGCAACATGTAAAACCTTCAAAACATACCTTGAGCGGTACCGACTTCTTGAACCTGATGGATAGTGTGGAGAGCGTGAACGAGAACGAGAACGTCCTGTGGCAATATCAGTTATAGAATAAAGATTAGTGTAATAGGTATCACTTCACATATTACATATAAGTGATATAACAAAATACATCTCATCATTCACTTCAGCAGTAGATGAGAAATATGAATATCCCACAGGTATCACTTTACATATTACAGAGTCAATATAATCCACATTGAGGGTCACACTGTAATATCAGAATTGATATAGTATAAAAGGAAAAACAAGGTATACCATAATGAGATGATCTTCTGTCCCCATAGCCTGATGATGGCCCTCTGCAGAGATTAAAATAGACAATTGTTATTTCAAACATACAAAGTCACGTCAATAAGTTTTGTTTTTGAGAGATAGAGAGGCTGCGTAGCAGAACCTACCTGACCCTAGTTCTTTGGCGCATCTCCTCTGGTCTTTTCCTTGTCTCTGCAGCAAGAACCACAGATATCTCCCTCCCAGCAAAAATTTTCCCATTCATATGATACTGAGCCTCTGCAGCTTCATAAGAATCCACAAATTGCACGAATGCAAATCCCCGAGGTTCCCTACACCAAAGATCAGAAAAACTTATGACAAGATCTGAAACATTAAGTGTGAATGAAACCGACTGAAAATTCCTAGAAGGACAATGACTTAAAAAAATTATCTTAGTACATTACCACCAAAGAATTACTCATTCTAACTCCCTTTACAAATCTAACACATCACCTCTGGAGCACTTCCACCTAAGTGGATGCTGAATTCACGTAAAGCAGGTAAAAATCGAAGCTTAGTGGCTAACCTTCGCTTCATAGTCAAGTATGAAAGGCAACTTCAAAACATGCAAGTAACTTGGAAATTCTTCACATTCTTTATAAGCACTTGAAATCAACGTTGCCCCAAATTCTTCAAATTCTTGTGACATTATAAGCACTTGAAATCAACGGTGTCTTCACCCAACTTCTATACATTGGTGTAATTATATAATTTCTCTTCAAACATTACTCTTAACACGATCGGAATACCACTATGTTAGGCAATGATAAACAGTAGGCCTTCATCAAAAGTGGGGCTTGGTCTTGTTTTAACTTCAAAGTTCAAACCAACACACCCCCTGACAAACCAGTTCAAAAATTCACTATGAAAATGAAAAATAAAACCTCCAAAAATAGTTCACGAATCCAAACACATGTATTTTAAGCCCTACTCACATACTCTAACGAATGATGCCAACAACGTGGGTAGCATGGGATCTGAAACAACTAGATATTCACATGATATTCTTATTGATCTATTCATTCGCATTAACTAACTATAAGCACGATAAACAAAAGACACATGCACCTTTTTTAAAACACCGCCTGAGGATTACATACATTGTTAAGCTGTCAAACTTATCCATTAGTCCATTACAGCAAGTTTCGACTAATTCTCAAGCAACATCACCACTAGCAAAAGTAAAGCTCACCCAGTATAGTAATCCTTGGGGATGTAGACATCCCGAACAAGCCCAAATCTCTCAAAGGGAACCCTCAGCTCTTCCGGCCTGCAAAATCACACAAATTCAGATCAAATATCCTAAACAAACACAAAAAGCCGAAAACCGAAACTCGATTCAAAGAATTGAGGACCTGCAATCCAGAGGAATGTTCCGGACCAAAAGGCTTCCGTTATTCTGCTCCCTGCGCTTCCTCGGCGGGCTTCTTCCCCGGCCACCACCGCCGCCGCCGTAGCCTCTCCTCGGAGGACTGTAGTACTCTGGGCTGTACCTCCTCATATTCACACTGCTACAAAAAAAAAAAAAAAAAAAAAACTATCAAAGATTGAATCGTAAAAAAATAGAAAGATCGCAAAAATAGAAAATCAAAGCTGTGATTATATGAAACCAAACAAACAAAGCCTGCTTTGAGATTAGGGTTTCAGGATTCAAAATCGACTGGTATATTGAAGAGTGAAGAGAAGCGAAGATGTGGTGTAGGTGGATTAGATTTACCTTGATTCTGCGGATTGCGAACCCTAAAGACGAGAGCTCCGGAAAGGTTTTAACTCTCAGATCTGAATTTGTGAAAGACTGGGGGAAACAACACCAATGGAATATGGAACCCTGGATTTTAAAGAAGCTTTGTACCAGTTCGGTTCAAGTCAAGTCTTCTTTCGGGTGGGCCCGTTTGTTTTACTGGATTTTTTCTGTGTAACTTCTATTTTTCTTTATTATTATTTAGGGGCTGTGACCACTTACCCAATTTTTGGCTAAAAATTGCCCACTTACTCCACCAAGAGTTTTTTAACCCCATTTACCCAATCTAACAATGTTTGACAGTATTACCCTTATTTTAATTAACAAATTAAATTTATATCTCTCTCTCCTCACACTTATCGATTTCACTCTCTCTCTTCCTCTCTCTTTCTCTAACCTCGTCTCAGGCTCTCTTTCTCTCTCTCTCTCTCTCTGAGCCACCACGCCCACCACTCCACCGTCGATGTCGACCTCCACCATCGCCGCTCCGTCCCACCGTCGGACCACCAGAGGATGACGCCATCTAACTCCACGATCCCAACCCCTCTGGGCTTCGTCGGTTTTGTTCGTCAGATGTCCGGGAAGCTCTCCACGCCGGAATCGGGTCTGGGCTTCCCTTGCAGGTCTCAGACGACGTCAAAACTGTGGTCTATTGGGGGGTAATAGACAGATTATTGCCCCCCACTAATTTCTTAACTGTGGTTAATTAATCACAGAAATTAGAGTTTTGATAAGTCTTATGTTGTTTTGAGTTTATTAAAGTACAATAATCTGTCAATGATAGTTAAGTGAAGGGTTCTGACTTAAAACGAAGACATTATTTGGGGGCAGTAATGTGTCTACTGCCCCCCACTAAACCATTAAAACTTGCACCAGTTAAGTGAAGGGTTCTGACTTCGTATGAAGACATTATTTGGGGGCAGTAATGTGTCTACTGCCCCCCACTAAACCATTAAAACTTGCACCAGATTCAAGGATTCACAGTGTATTGCACTTTATCACAAACAAATCAACAAGAGATGATTACTGTCTCCTAAGAAAGACATTATTGGGTGGCACTAATGTGTCTACTGCCCCCCAATAGACCATCAAACATTACACCGCTTCCTATGTTTCACAGATTATAGAAGTTATTCACACTCAAAACAACAGATAATGTCTAAAAACCCACATTTTGAGGGTCAATATTATGTCTACTGCCCCCCACTAGACTGACACAAACCAAACAACTTTTTTCATTTATCGACTACTGCAATTTAACACTACATTTACTTTGGAATAGCAGTTTTCAGTCCGTCAATAAATACAGCAGTCATCATTGGTCCCTAATACAAAGTCTACTGGGGGGCACTAATGTAACAAATTTTATGGTTATGACTGCACAATAGCATATAGCAGTTTTCAGTCCCATATAACAGACTTCAGTCCGTCGTTGATTCCTTCAGAAGGCCAACCCCGGCCTCGCCGAGCTTCTAAGCGACGAGGACCGTTGGCTTGGCGTCGAGCCTGGCCGCGGAGAGCACGACGACGAGTTTCGGCGCCGCGATGGCGAGAGCAGGCGTCGTGGGCGATCTGCTGGAGGGATGGAGGGAGGGAGAGAGAAATCCGACGTCGTCTGGAGAGAGAGAGAGAGAGAGAGAGAGAGAGATCGGTGAAGGGGGAGGAGAGAGAAATCAGTGAGGGGGGAGAGGGCAAAAAAGTCCCCAAAATAAATAAAAAGAAGAAAAAAAGAATTAATTGGGTAAAGGGAAAATAATCCCTTAGAGTGTTTTGGGTAAACGGGGTTAAAAAACAGTTAGTGGAGCAAGTGGGCAAATTTTAAGCTAAAATTGGGTAAATGAGCATTTTCCCTATTATTTATTTATAAAAGAGAATTTTTCCAATAAGAAAAAAAAAGATTTTATTTTTTATTTATTTTTTGTTACAAGATTTTTGAATATTTACATGTACAATAATTAGGTTCAAATTAAAAACAAATTTTGGGTGGATTTTTGTTTCTAAGACATTTGAAACATGTTTGTTTTTTTTAGCTATAAGAAAAGAAAAAACTACAATAAAAAATTACGAACACAATTCCCACCACTAAATGAAATGTTGGAAATACATAGACATTTGAAACATGTTCCATACCGCTAAAGTACTAGTTTTAACTTTTAAGCTACAAGACTCCCAAAACAGCAGAAACTAGTCATATTAGGCAAACCAATTCATACTTTAGCGGGAATAAAAATAAATACATTATATATGTTTTAAAAAAAAATTGCTTCTCGGGAAAAATTATTGTGATTTTCAGACAAAACCCTCGAAAACCCTCCTTAATTTTAAGCGGTTTGTAGGGAATCACTCAACTAATGAAAATTTCATCTCACACCTGTGTTGATCTAGACAAATAAGTAGTTTACAAAGGCCTCTAGAAGTCTTAAAATTAGACTACAGTGTAGTTAACAACAAAGGATGACCCATTCTAAGAACTAGTATAATTGTTTTCCATCTTTACTAGTAGAGAAATTCTTAGGTACGGGTTTCCTACCACGTGGCTTTAGGGCAAGCCAATCAGAAGAAATAAACCTAGTAAACTCATGATGAGAAGTTTCTCTTGTGTCTTCCAAGCCATCGATAATCAGCACTCTCCCAAAACTCGATCATGTACTGGAGAAACTAACTTTCTGCAGCCAACACAATATCATATATACTGCAAATATCACTCCTAGATGGTGCTAGTCATCTTCAACTTTAAACACCACTTCCATTGAGCTTCTTACTGCTGAAAGGTACAAGAACATGGAAACTTGTGGTGTACAACTGTGTGTAGGCCTGTAGGGGAGCAAGGACCCCAGAAGAACTGTGCCACTAACATGCAACTGCAACATCTGCTTCAGGTTCAGGTTGCAAGTTGTCAGACTCGGAGACCAAAGGACTCTTCTGGAACTTGTTTCTTAGCTGGCCACAAGCTGCATCTGCATCAAGGCCCCTTGTTTGACGTGTGCTAACAGTTATTTTACCGGACTCCAGAGCAGCAGCAAATGCCTGGACCTGTTAAATGAATTTTCCAAATGAAAAACAGCAACTAAAGAAGTAAACAAAAGCATAAATAAATAAACAGCAAGTAATGCGGTGCCTTAGATTAAAAATCAAAGGGAAAGTGGAACAACACAAATAAGTACGTACAGCTCTCTTGGATGGACGCTTATACTCAGAACCTTCTATTGGATTAAAAGGTATCAAGTTCACATGATAACCTCGTCCCCACTGATGAAGTAGCTCTGCAAGTTCACGTGCGTGCTCTACTGCATCATTGACTCCAGCTGCTCAAAAAAATATCAGAGATGACATAACATCAATTCAGGTGTTAAAGCATACAATGGATGTGAAAGGGAACAAACAAAAATATAATAACTTTCAGTACCTAAAAGCGCATACTCAAAGGAAACGCGCCTATTTGTTTCATTGAAATAGTCGCTGCAATCCTTCATAAGTGCACTTAGAGGATATGCTTTCGCACTTGGTACAATTGTTTCCCTAAGTTTCTGGTTAGGAGCATGCAGGCTGATGCAACAAGAAGATGAGAACTGTATTAGGGAAAATCATACAGACTTGCTCAAACTGAAGTGAAAAGTATGAAACTTCTTCTCTACTTTACATTTGACAAAAATTAAATGATAAACCAAAAGTAAATCCATAGGGATTGCAGAAAGGAGGAAGCAGACTAAGAGAGGTGATACTTGATGGCCAGTGCTCATCACTCATAACATTCTCCTTTTATATATTTCCAAAGAATAGAAGGGATATCCATTTTCTTATGATTTAATAAACTGAGATCTACTTTGCTAATTAATTCATGTCAAAAGGACAACATGACTGATGCACAAGAAAATCCCGCATATTAATAATCGATTATCGAATGAAACTAATGGTTTTGGGGTTGCCAAATTCCATCATATGAGGTAAGGTTGTGGTACTGGTACTGGTCTGAAACTAGAGATTCAGGATTGCACAATGTCTTTAAAAAGTTGGCAAAAGAAGGCAATGCTTACATGCTTCTCACTCCTGACACGAAAGCTTTATTATTGCAGCATCAAGATAAAATCAAACAAAGGAAATGGGTTTAAAACACCTATAGTGATTGTGGCCATAAGTATTTAATGTTGAGCTGAATTCAATAACTAACACCCGAGCAGTTCAATAACTACTTTTCCATCTTTCTTATTGAAATTAATATACCTGACAGCCAATGTTGACTGAAGCTTGTGAGATGCCAGCCTTTTAATTGTATTTGGAACCCCCACAGTAGAAATTGTCATCATTCTTTGCCCAATTTGCACATCCTTAACAATCAAAACAAACCATACATGAGTTTTCACTTAGACTGCCATACTAACATCGTTACAACACGATAAACATTATAGGTCAATCATACTAAAGAGCCCTCCAGCATAAATTAGTTTCATATGACTTAGGGTCACAATCAGATAAGCCTATTGGAAGGTTATTTGAGAACTTTTGGAATTGAAATAAAGCACAAAACAAAATTTATTTCCTGAAAGCTTCTATTCATATCTAATTCATCCAAATTGAACCATTGTCCCAATCTGTTGCTCGGTAAACATATGGGGATTGGTTGGAGCTTAATGCTATGAAGTGCTGTGTTTACTTCCATGATTCTATGACACATATATAGAGAAGCAGCTAGTCTTTTATTGCCCAAAGTAGTTGGAATGCACCTTATTCAAGCACTGGTGTGCTTCAAGTACAGACTTGAGGTTCATCATTGGTTCACCCATTCCCATGAACACTACATTAGTCACCCTATGCTGGAATATCTCCTCAATAGCCAAAACCTGTGAATATAAATGTATTACAATCACATTTATGCTAAACAAAGTCAAGCTAGTTTATGTGACCGGATAAAACAGCAACAACTGTACTTGTAAAGACGTCTTTTAAGAAAATTTCAACTCATGCAAGTTCACATATTAGGTAAACAAGGGAACAGACAAACAGCTCCCACTCAATATGGATTTTGAAGAGGAAGAATGGAAAAGACAACTGATACCTGCTCAACAATTTCATGCCTCTTAAGGTTCCTTGAAAACCCTCCTTTTCCTGTTGCGCAAAAAGAGCAACGCAGAGGGCATCCCACCTGTTCACCATTTCACCCATTCAAGTAAGCCAAACATGAAAATACTATCGTGCACCGTACAGTGGACCTCCAAGGGTAACATTAAATATAATATATAGTGCGGAAAATTTATTAATGACTGAATCCTATCCTGGAAAATCACCTGTGATGAGACACATGCTGTAAGGCGCATCAAACCCTTCTCGTCTTGAACCGGTATGCCAACAGTTTCAATCAATCGGTTATCCTCCAACTTTATCAATAACTGCAAGATTAATTAACCAACAGAAGCTAACAATCATCACTTTGCTGAATTCTGAGCATCAAAGTTATATAAAGAAAGTGCCATATTCTCAATTCAACATCAGTTCGGCGCCTAAATTGCTCGGGAAAAAAAAAAAAGAAACAAATATATGTATGAGCAAGAAATCTAAATTACCTTAACAGTGCCATCAGCAGCAGTAACAGTATTGTAAATAGGTGACCTCCCAACCTTCCATCCAGCTTCCTCAAGCTCATTCCTGAATGCCAGAGGCACTGCAACATAAACAACACTAATATACCATAATCCACCCAAAAAAAAAAAAAAATTAAAAAAAAATTGCTTACCTTGACTGAAATCCTGAATGTCTTTAATCTTTCTTTTGTAAATGAGATGATGAAGCTGCTTGCCTCTGTAGCCTTGCTACACACACATTGTAAAACACAGAGAGATAAGCCCATGGAATTTGAAGAAATGGTTTCGATTTTGAGCAAGTAAAATAGAGGCATTGAAGACTTCTTTACCTGACTGAAGTCAAGGGCGAGCTGCTGGAGTTCCGGTTCGGACAAGCCGAGCAGGACGCGCGAGTCGGCCGGGGTGGCGCGTGGAGTGGGAGTGGTGGAGAGGTTCATGGTGGTGGTGTTGGTGGCCAAGGCGCGAGTACGGACGGCACGCGCGAGGGGACGGAGCACACGCGCTGGATTAGCGCCGTTGATGTCGCTGTCATCATTATGGGGAGTGGTTTTTGCTTTTGCTCTGGCCAAGTGAAGAAGCGAAGATGATGGAGTAGGAGGAGGAGGAGGAGGAGCAAGACGATAGTGCTAAAACCTCAGTTTGTGGTTTTGTGGTGTTGGGCTGTAATGGGCTATAGGCCCAAGTAGGCTAAAGCCCCTACTGTGCGAAGTGGCGAAGATATCGGGTAACCCATATAACAAGCTAAAAAACCAAAGGCCCAGCATATATCGATGGTGGCGACCCTCACAAGGCGGTAGATATCACTGGTTAAAGGCTCCTTCTCTTGTGACTTTGCAACTTCGAGTCGTTGGTTAAATTGCTTATATAGGATCTCACAAATGAATTTCAAATCTTCACACATATTTATAGAATGAAATAAGGTAGCAGATGCTCTAGCAGTCTAGCTAATCATAAAACATCTTTGTCAGAGCAAGTATGGTGGGATATGCCTCCTCCATTTCTCTTGTCGTTCTATGAGAGTGATATTTTGGGTCTTCCACAGTTTTGATTTCGTTGACTTGTTTGTTTTACTTGTTTATTCTGGAGGTTTTGGTTAGGCCCCCCTCCATTGTCATTCGTATTTTTTTTGGCTTAATAAATTGGAGTGTTAGAGAGATTGTTCCTCTCCTATCACTCATTGCTAAAAAAAAAAAAAAAAAAAAAAATTTACCTTGTTAGACACTCATCAATAAGTCAATACTAAACTTATAACTTATATAACACCGCTTAAGACATAGCTAACTTGCAGTTAAGTTAGCACTTCGCAGACTATATACTCTTGCGTTTTGTTACCAAATCAACGTTGTAATCAGCAATCATGACCAACAAGACCGATCAATTCATAAGTTTATTCATATTTGTGCACCATGTTGTTTCACTTGTATCAGTTGTATGTGTTCGATACATAAAAAGAAAAGACTTGGATGAGCCATAACAGGACGGAGCTAAAAAGCGGAATCTTAGATGAGGCTTGAGTATCTTTGTTATTCATCAGAGCTTCTAAGCTTGCCTATCTACTTAAAGAACTCCATAACCCAAAAATTACAGACAAAACATTCATATCTGATGCCGCGAAACCCAGCAGCAATTGCCAAGGCTAGGAATTCTTGTTCACTTCGCTCTTTCCCTCTCGGGCAATGTGTCATCATAAGCACATCCATTTGCGAGGTGCTCTTCACACCAGTGCTGGTCTCTGGCACAACTGGAAGAAGTTCTTCCACAACAATTACTTTTCCATTGTCTGGTATAGCACTGTAACAATTTTTCAGGATCGTCAAGCAGCGCTCATCACTCCAGTTATGAAGTATCCACTACAATTTAGCAAAACATGGCAACATCAAATTGCCCATTCTTTACAAAACGAATTCTAAATGGATAAGCTTCACAAGTTCACAAAACAAAAACACAATGGTTAAGAAATTGAAAAATAATCACCTTCATAAAAATGGCATCCCCACTTGGAACACTTGCGAACATGTCTCCTCCTACATGGTCCACTCCTACAAAGTAATTTAACCCCCAAATTAGACAAAAGAAAGTGATGACTGTGAACGGGCAGTTTCAAACATACTATAATATCTATAACCACTAAACCAGCCTGGAGAAATTAAGTTGTTAAAAAAAAAAAGACCAATAATGTATACATTACAGTACAATACTTGGTCATATATACCAGTGTAAGAAGGGGCATCTTTGATGACATGAGGCAAGTCAAAGTTGATGCCCTTAATATCAGGATATCTAGAAGTGATTAGGCTAAGAGTCACTCCAAGGCCACCCCCAACATCAACAAGTTGCTTAAGGTGCTCAAAACCCTTGTAGAGATCAAGAATTTTCTTGATAACAATAGTGGTGTGGTCGAACATTGCTGTGTTGAACAATTGGTTAAACCTGGCGTCCAAACCTGGATACTCAAAGAGATGTGTGCCATAGACCCTGTTAAATGGGATTCCTCCTTCCATAACAGCACCTTTCAACTGGAACCTATATTTCAATGTGTTCCAAATTAGAGTTAGGAACTGAAATCAAATGTGCAAGTTTAAAGATCTTAATGTTTTTTGTTTTCTGGACTCGTGAAATAATGATGCCCTTTCTTTAATTATTGATCAATTATTTCTGGTACGTACTTGTGTACTGAAATGGAGATATTGAGTGATTTCTCCACTCACTCCGCTAATATACAGAAAAGAAGACAATTAAGTTATACTACATACCTTGTTCTCGTGCGAGTTAATCTATACTATGATTTAAGAAAATGAACTTTATTAATATCCATATTTCATCTATAGTTTATACTAATTAAACTTGAAATTCTTTAGGCCTCGTTTGGTCACGGAAAGGAAAGTAATTCTTTTGACTTTCTCAAGAACTTTCTATTCGGATGTTTGGTAACATTAGGAAAGTTATTGAAAAGTTTATAATTAATAGAATAAAATAATGTGTTGTGAGTAATAAATGCAAGGAAAGAAGGAATGAGGGAAGTGATTCATTTGGTGTTTGGAATGAACCACTTTCCCTCTTATTTTCCTTTCCTTTCCTTTTGTATCCCAAATGCAAGAAAGGAACAAGGTGTTACACTCCTTAGTTTACAATCTACATTATTTTTTTTTTCTCTTTTTGGTTGAAGTTTTTATAAAAAGATAAAACTCAAGTCACTTAAAAAAAACTAGAACAAAACACACCCGATGGGTGTGGATAATTATTAATTAAATAGATGTGGAAAAGCTTTTTTCAAAATAAGTGGGGAGTTATTACAAATAGTGGGAAGTATTGTCTTACATGAAATGCACATAGTGGGTAAGTGGGAAGTTATCTGCAGATAAGTAAATTATTGTTTTCTTATTTTTTTTCAATTTTGATTTTGTTATTTACCTTCTTATCCCTTAATTATTAAATATAATTTCAAATTAATATATGATGTAAGGATTCATATGTAATTTCATATGCATTTTGGCTAACAAAACCTCTTTTCTTAATAATAGTATAGATATATATACTAAAAAATGAAACTTGGAGTGTGAATTGTAAAATGTGAATTTCACTTCCATTCTTTTAAAAGAAACAAGGAAAAGAGAACTAATTAACAAGTAAATACAAACCAGCTGTCCAAGAAGACCTTGTCTTGATTCAAAGCCATCAGGGCGCCTAGAGAAACACCATTTTCATCACTCTTCACAAAGTACTTGGACACATGAGCAAGACTATAAACCCTATGAAAATTAGGCCTATCACTATGATCATCATCATTAGTATTAATCACAGTGCAATTGAGCACAGAGTGGCTTGCTAGTAGCCTGAGGATCCGATCCAACATCATGGGTGCCTCGGGGTTCTCGGTGCCTATCTGAGCTGCAATCTGGGATGAGGAGAGACCAACACCCCCACCAGCTTTGGCTATGATGTCGAAAACTCCAAGCTCAACTGCTAATTTCATGGACATGGATAACACAACTGAAGTCACCAGCTGCATCGCATAGCAGAAGTTTTCTTCTTCTTCTTTTGTGGACGCCATTACAGGCATAGAACTGTCTATGCTCATTCTGAACTCAAAGGAAACCCGTTTTATTTATAGGGTGCAAAGCATACAATATAACAGTTACTTGGTGAATGATTTTCTTTATTAGGCAATGAATTATTGAAGTGATGAAGGGAGAGGGAATTATTGAAGTGGAGGACCCAATGTCATTAATTCATCATAAAAGACATGTTTCATATATGTGTATTAATTGAAGTGATGAAGGGAGAGGGAATTATTGATTTATTGTAGTGGAGGACCCAATGCTTTACAGAGTGAAACGTGTGGCCGGCAGAACCAGAATTTAAACATTGGGGGGTTGAGACATAAATTAAAAAAAAAATCTATTCTGAAAAGAAATAAAAAATTATATTCAATATATTCCATAAGTAAACACAGTTCCGCCATGTCCGATCAAGGATAAGTCAAAGCACAAAAATATTTTTATGTATCCATATATCTATCTATTATCACTAACATGGCTTTTATCACCAGCTGGTCCATCCTTTGCCAACCCAAAATCAGAGAGTTTGGCATTATAGGTCTGGTTATTTTGAATGAAAAAAGAATGAAGCCTCAGTAAGTCTACCAGAAATCTTCGAAAAGCAATAAGATTCAACAGTTAAATGTTTCACTTACTGAATCCAGCAGGATATTAGAGGTTTTAACGTCCCGATGGATCACGTTTCCCTCAGTACCGTGAAGAAATGCTAGAACCTTAGCAGCACCAAGGGCAATCTTCATCCGCAGGGTCCACGAAAGTGGCTGAAGGTAAGAAATAAGAATCCCCTGTTCCCACAACATTTCAGTTCAGATACTATATTTCGTATCAGAAATGTTTGATCCCCTTTTTAAGTATATTGCTTCATTTAAAGAGTGAATATAGTACTTCATAACTCACTTCCATATAGATGAATCTCCAACCTTCTACGAGGCATAAATTCATAAACCAGAAGCCGGTGGTCATCCTCAAAGCAATAACCCAACAATTTCACATATTTGGATGACGCAGCCTTCCTAGGTAGTCAATTTCTGTCTACAGTTCAAGAGACACTAATAAATATCAGCGCAAACATTACATGTAAATTTTTTTTATCTATAACAACTATTAGGGAAGATTCATTGAGATTGTTTCATGAAACCGAACAATGTCCACTTTGACAGCTGGTAATTAACCATTTTAATCTCCTCTTTTAGCATTGGACATCAATTATTCTCCAATGTGCACCACTATGCCATACATCTTATATAATTAAGCCAATTCTTGAAGGAATGGTTAAATTTTTGAACTATCATATATGCCCTCACATAATATAGATATTAATATATAAATTATTTATATGTGAGGATAAGTCCGATAAGATAGTCAATTGACTATATCATATTTCAAAATATTGCAAATACCTCCCATGAAAAATAGAGAAACTTCCTCAAAATCAGGAGAGAAACTGTTGTAACTTTTTTTAATTTAAAAAAATAAAGATAAAAACCAATTGACATGTGCTCCGCTAGTAAGTAGTAACTAATAATATTAAAATACACTAGGTCCAAGACACCAACAACCAAAAACGAATCAACAAGACATTGTGAAAGTGCATGCAAACAGATGAAGGATATAAGTGAAACAAGTGAAATTTGTTGAGTGTATAGATCTCACATGGAAAAAAAAGGACCTTACATATCAATTGAATTGAAGCCCTTATAATAAGGACCACTAAAATGAGGACTAGTTTAGAACTTTGTATTAAACCTATTTTTCGATCACATTTCCACTAAAAAAAGGATATGTCTCATGATATGAAGACATAGCTAACATATAAGTTAGCATTCAGCAGCAAGGTTTTAAATATCTGTATCTTCATATGTATCGGTACTTTGAAAAAAGGAGATATCAGAAATATCGGAGATATATCAGGGATACAGGGTAACAAAATGTCGTTTTTGAAAAAAGTCAATTTATTAGAAATTTAGAACTACATATAAATACATATGAATGTCAACTTCATCTACATCCAAAAAGAGATTCTAGGAGGTTGAAAAGCCGCTCGCTGGTTTACGAAAATGCAATAATCAGACCAAGACATATGACCCATATATGGCTTTATTTGCAATGTCATCCATATATGGTTCCTTGACTTCCTTCTGCAATGTCATTTGGCCTCATTTGAATAATTGAACCTTTATGGCTTTATCTTTTTTCTATTATTCAACTACAGAGTTACAAACTACATACAGAGTTACAGACATAGTCGCAGACTACATAGTACCAAATCTGCATTTAGACTTTTAGAGAATTACTTCTCACCCAAAATCAAGGATTCAATTTCGGTTTCGGTACTTCAAATTTAAGGAAATTTCGGAGAAAGTTTCGATTTCGGTGGAAATTTCAGTTAAAATAAAGAAATCACATTAATTGCATTTATAAAATGATATTTTTGAATGAAACTTTTACATAGACTAAACTAATCTATAATAAACCTATTTACAATGTAACCTCTGTAAAATTATACATTAATTATAATAATATTGTAATATTTAGTATGGACGAATAATTAACTAGTATTGTAGTATGTTGCTAAACTAGTGTTTTTATCTATGTGTAAGTATAAAAGTGTTGTATATTGATAATGTGAATGTGATTTTTTATTTTTATTTTTTTTTTATGGTTGGAATCTACTCAATCTAGTGAGAGGCATGGTTATCAAAACTACTACAATGTGATTCAATTTAGCTGGTTGAACTGTTTCCATTTAGTATCATTCAATAATGCTCCCAAATTTGGACTTGATTTTTCTTTAAGTCTCAGGATCTAACTTAATTGTTCAAAAAATTATTTATTTTCTTTTTTATTTAATATTTTATTTTACTATTTACCATACTGCCACTCAATTATTAAAAATTAACATAAGATCTAAGACTTTTACTATCTTTTCACAATCAAAGTGGGTTCTCTTAAATATAAATATAGAGATATAGATAAGTATTGGTTGGTTCACTAGGTTGGTTGTTGTTACGTCTAAATTAAAAATGAGTATGATGTTTTAATCAACTAGTCAAAATGGGTTCTCTTAAATATAATATAGATGAGTGTTGGTTTGTTGTTGTTACATCTACATTAAATCGGAGTATGATGTTTTAATCATAGTTAATAATTTTTCATATTATACGCGAATAAAACATGTTTTTATGTTTTTTTTTATAATATTAAGTAATTCAGCGAACTAATTGATAAAATATCTTAATAATACAAGTACGTATTTTTCGTATACTATAAACTTCTTGTTTATTACTAACTATGGTTTTAATCAACCATATCATGTATCTAATCGAAAAACTATATCATGTATATAATTGAAAAAATCATATTAGTAATGTATTCAAATATCTTAATCTGTAGACTATTTCAAAGAAAATGAGTGAAGCCTATTATTTTTAAGGAAGTCCATTGAAAGAAAATTCCCACACAATAGTCCACCATCTTAATTTGGACGTAAATAATTGGGGCAATTGTAGAACAAATCCTCCACAAGATATTGATTAATTCATGGTTAGAAAATGCTGATTGAGACACTTGGCAATAATACAATTTTTATTTTTACAATTAAGCTTCTTAACACACTCTCGTTCCACCATTTTTTCTGCATACCTTCCTCAGCAAGTGGGTGATGTCACTTTTGGGAAGCGACCAATTTAACCCTGAAATATCGTTAGTAGTATAAGCAAATAGGGATCGTTCTATTCCGGGGATTGAGGGTACACCTGTCATTATCAAACAATTAAACAATTAAAATTAAAACAAAGTATAATATTTACAAAAATATAACAAAATATATACATATTTACGAAAAGGGGGGATTTTTGTTTTTGGTTTTCTATTTTCGAAAATAAAAGCTAAGCTAACAAAATAATTAAAATGCAAAAACATAAAAATACAAATGGAATGCAAGAACAAAGATCAAACCGAAATATATGATTAAAATCAATTCAAGTTCATCATTGTTCATCATAGTCATGCAAGAGGAGTTGATCATGTGAAACGTTCAAAAGCAAACAATTTCCCATATTTTACTTTTCAATGCTAATTAACCTAAGCGAAAGCACCTAGATTAATCCTATCAAACATGCAATCAAACCCTAGAAAGCTAGTCAATCATGTCATGTTTAACGCATTAAGCACCTAGAAAGGCTATCAACTCAAATGTGCAACTTAGTATGAAAAAGTCCACCTAATTGCAATCTTCTTTGATTAAATTCGGTTTTTGCACAAAACCTTTACCACTTATTGATTTAAGAACACAAAACCAAAAAGTTGATTCATGTTCTCAAATTCATAGCAACATTCATATAAAAACCCTAAATGTTTCGAACCATCCAAGATTATCATACAAAAGATTTCTATCATGCAAATTTAATCAAACACTCACACAAAAGCAACCATAAATTGCAATATATGAATCTGAAAATTAACAATTAATCATAAAATTCCAGAATTTAACAATTGTTCAAACATATGTGTCAACTAAAGCAAAACCAACGAAAATACAAAGCAAAGGTTACAAGGAGAATCGGATTACACCGTGGATGAAGATGAGATGAATGAAGTGATGAAGTGGTCTCTTGAATTTCGAAAGCAATCTTCAAGGATGGTGATGGATGATGTGCACGGCTTGTCCTCTTCTTCCTTGGCCTTGCTTGCACTTCGTGGTTGCCCTAGAGGATGGAGAAGAGCACGGCTAGGCTAGAGGTTTTTCTGATTTTTTTCAAAGTGTAAACGTAAAGGAGGGGGGATCCAAAACGTTGAGAAGAGGGGAGATTATATAGGGGACGGCCCCTAGGTTTCCAAGCCGTGTAAACCTCATGGAATTAATCTGAAAATTCCACATAATTTCCTCCAATAATATCTTGCCAAATAAGCCCTATGAGGTGGTTCAACCAATCACAAAATTCCATTTAATTCCCTAATAATCTTGGCCGAAATTCCCTTGATAATATTCTGATTTTATACTTTAAATTCGGCCAAAATTCCTTTAGGGAATATAGGAATGTATCTAGACTTCTTTTGAGCTTTTCTTGGTCTCCACCTTTTTCTCTTTCCTTTTATTTCTCCCTTGAATTTCTCTTGGCGTCAATCACCCTAGGGTTTCTTGATTTTCACGTTGATTACCTCTTTATCTCTCTCCCTTTGCACGGCAAACACATAAAATTACTCCTCCAAGAATATTTTCTTTCCATAAAAATAGCCCTAGAAAATCTCCACCGAAATCTTCTTTTAATTTCTGATTTTCACGCCAACTTCCTTGTTTATCTCTTAGGATTTTACAGCAACAACTCCCTAGGGTTTACTCTTTGCGTCACAAACCCTAATTCCATGGGCTTTTATGGACCTTTAATCCAATTGCCGAAAATCCACTTCATTCTTGAGAGTTTTTGGGCCTCCATGCGCTACCTTTATGCCATGTCATCATCTAGGGTCTTCAAGAAGCTTCTCTCATGCCATGTCACTTCATTAATTCGATCTCCATTCTTGGTTGGCTTAAGAGTCTTGTTTTGGCAAGCTTTCCTTTTCTGGACAGGGTTTCCTAGTTGGACCAGGAAAGCTTCATTTCTTCATTTCTGCTTATTTGTGCTTCCTTTTGTACTTCATCTTGTCTCCCTCCAACGTTGGCTAGCTTCTCTCTCCATTTGTGAGCTCATTTTAGCTTATTTATGACAAGGACCTGAAAATAGAAACTAGTAAGAAAAATAGAAACTTTCCTAAAATGAAAAATGACAACTTTCCTAAACTGAAAATGGGAAACTTTCTAAAAATGAAAAATAGAAACTACAAAAAAATGGAAACTTCTACAAATAGGAACTTTCCCAATCAAAGAATGGAAACTTTCCTAAACAGGGTTTTATCAAGGAAATAGCGCAGAAAATGTAGGGAAATGCAGTTAAAATGTCGCATTAAAATGCTCCTATCAAATTCCCCCACACTTAGCTTTTGCTAGTCCCTTAGCAAAATCACACTAAGACTCAACAGAAATGAAAGACTCTTCAAAAACAATGACTCTATTGCCCTTTAACTTTTTGTCTTAGCAATCTCTTACTTTCACAACACCAAGATTAGCACTTCACCAAGAATAAATGTTTAGGCATTCGAGAGTTAATTGAAACACATAATTTACACATACACAAGTAGGACTTGGTTGTAACAATGGTGGTGGGTTCTGTTAAACATGTTTTAGACAAGTATGATTCATATCCTCACAAGGTATATCCACTCTTTCTTCTCTCAGAAATCAAGGCAATGCTTAAAAGCTTATAATCACTCATGTATATGTGAGAGAACATATTTAAAGGCATTCAAATAGCTCACATATATAAGAAACGAAAAGCACTTTGTGAATATAATTTTTTCAAAAGATCTCATGAATGATACTAACTACTTGCACAGATGGACCCAAGCCATAGGTTCAACTCTTGTAACTCATCTCCACATCAAGGGCTGTCCCATCTTAAGGATCAAGAAGGTCTTCTCAAGGGTTGTAATGGGGCCATGGCTCAAGGTTTAAAGAAACGAAGGGTAAGGATTTATCAAAGTGTCCTAAAAACCTAGTAGAGCTCATGTAGATGTAGAAACCTCAAGAAATCCACCAAGGCATTGCAAAAACGTCACTTTCCCTAGAGGTAACATAAAAGGGGCCTAATGTCTTCATGTTGGGCCCAATCTTCATTGTAAATTTCCCTTGAACTATAGTGGAATGGACAAAGGCCAAATTTTTCGGTAGTGGGCCTTCAGTTCAAAGTAAACTCCAAAATCACTAAGTATGGGGGACTAAAATCCATAAACTTTTCTTTTCTTTTCTAGCCGTACATATTTTCTTTTCTTTCATTTTTTCACGGCTTTCACATATATTTTTTTTCTTTATGGATAAGTCTACCCCCACACTTGAACTTTCACCTCTTCTCAATTTTTATCCTTAGCACCAAACCCATGTAGTATGTCTCAAAATATAGCTCCACTAAGTTCTTAGAACAAAGGGTAAGGTTGTAACTATACTAAGCTTCATGGTTAAGGGTTTTAAGGGTGATGAATGAAAAGGCTTAATGTAGGCTCAAAGGGGCTTATCTAGAGGGGTCCCACGACGGGCACAAATAGGGACACAAGTTTATATGGCTATGGTGGTAGTTCCTAGGTTGCCTCTATCCCTTCCAGAATCAGGGCCATGTATTGATATAACGTCTCAACAAGCACAAGAGTGAATTCTAGCATTCTCTAGTCCATCAAACTTAATCTATGGCAAGCAATCAATCAAAATGAAAGAATAATGAGATCATCAAAACATCGCCAAGAAATTAAGAATATATTTTTCAATTATCACTCCAAGAAAAAGGGACATGGCTCAAATATCTCACATGGGTTTACATGAATCAAAACTCATCTTAACATGCTCATATTCTGTACCAAGGTCACGAAATCCATATCCACTACACATGCATACATTTTCATATATCTCAATTAACCAAACAATACCATTTTAAAAATCATCTCAATCTTGTGATCCTCTTTTAGCCATAATTTCAGAGATATAGAATCATCCTAGACAGTTGAAAGGGCATCCTAAGACTCAAAACAAAAACAAAAACAACGAAAATTTTTAAATTTTTGACATTTTTCAATTTTTTTGTATTTTTCAATATATATGACTCAAGACAAAAGTATAAATCCCTTCCCCCACACTTAAATATTGCATTGTCCTCAATGTAATCAATCATAAGCATGGAATGAAACAAGTAAGCATACAGGGTAGAAATTTACGAAAAGACCAAATAAATTCAAAAAGAAAACATGAACATAAAGAGAAATAGGGAAGGAGAAATCAAATCTGCATGTGTAGACTCCTTCACAGCTACTTCTGAATTGGGTTGCCTCCCAAGCAGCGCTTGAATTTAACGTCTTTCAGCCAGACGGACCTCCACTAAATAAAGTTAGTGACTATACAATAAAAGAAATACAAATTAATGATCTCTACAAAAACGTCACTATTCACTATTCACTTTTTTTTTTTTTAAATTTTTTTTTTAATTTTAGACAAGTATAATGTACATAATTTTGCACAGAGACACAAGTACAAAATGTCACTACTCACGATTACTATTCACGAATTTACAAGTATAAAGAGAAGTATAAATTACAAAATATCTACATTCTTCACAAATAAACCACGTAAGAAGTTTATACAAGTATAAAATGTACAAAACAACACAATTTACAAGTGGAGGTTATGTTCAAGTGTATTATTATCTTTACAAATATAGTTAATATCTCAATTGATTACAAGTTGTAAGTCGAGCCCAATAGAAACCACTACTATTGGTGAGATACGATCTAGGGATAGTCGCCTAGACATAAGTCGCTTTCCTTTGTTTCAGAAGGCTAGATGGCCAGATTAAGAGGTAAGTGAGAGGGAGGACTCATTTTGGTGACACTACGGAGGCTACTCCCTCATTGAGGTTTAGGCCCCTATTGGCTACTCCCACATTGTGGTTTACGCACGGTCTATAGTATCTCTGAGATCCAATTGAACCCATCACCCAGGGTCTCAACCTAAGACACCACCTATATGCCCCTTACTCAGCTTGGAAAGAACCCATGTGTTAGACAGTTCTCCAAATGCTAATAAAAGCCGCCCTCAACCTCATAAGACCTTAGAAAGGCACTAATGAAGGGTTAAGGCCAATATTAACAAAAGGGCCCTTATCTACTCATACGATTTTACACACTTATAACAATCAAGAATTTAACGATATTCACAATTAATTCTTTTCTTTTCTTTTGTTTAACAAGATTAGACACATTTTATACAAAATCTTTCAAACAATACTATAAACAAAAACATCACATTTTGTATACAATTTTTTTTTTTTTATTTACGAAAATACTTACAAATATTTCTATTCTTTCCTTTTCTGTACAATTATTTTCAACACTTAGGTACGGGAACAGGGAGTCTCGATGTGCAAAAATAGGGGGGATTTTGTTTTTGGTTTTCTATTTTCGAAAATAAAAGCTAAGCTAACAAAATAATTAAAATGCAAAAACATAAAAATTCAAATGGAATGCAAGAACAAAGATCAAACCGAAATATATGATTAAAATCAATTCAAGTTCATCATTGTTCATCATAGTCATGCAAGAGGAGTTGATCATGTGAAACGTTCAAAAGCAAACAATTTCCCATATTTTACTTTTCAATGCTAATTAACCTAAGCGAAAGCACCTAGATTAATCCTATCAAACATGCAATCAAACCCTAGAAAGCTAGTCAATCATGTCATGTTTAACGCATTAAGCACCTAGAAAGGCTATCAACTCAAATGTGCAACTTAGTATGAAAAAGTCCACCTAATTGCAATCTTCTTTGATTAAATTCGGTTTTTGCACAAAACCTTTACCACTTATTGATTTAAGAACACAAAACCAAAAAGTTGATTCATGTTCTCAAATTCATAGCAACATTCATATAAAAACCCTAAATGTTTCGAACCATCCAAGATTATCATACAAAAGATTTCTATCATGCAAATTTAATCAAACACTCACACAAAAGCAACCATAAATTGCAATATATGAATCTGAAAATTAACAATTAATCATAAAATTCCAGAATTTAACAATTGTTCAAACATATGTGTCAACTAAAGCAAAACCAACGAAAATACAAAGCAAAGGTTACAAGGAGAATCGGATTACACCGTGGATGAAGATGAGATGAATGAAGTGATGAAGTGGTCTCTTGAATTTCGAAAGCAATCTTCAAGGATGGTGATGGATGATGTGCACGGCTTGTCCTCTTCTTCCTTGGCCTTGCTTGCACTTCGTGGTTGCCCTAGAGGATGGAGAAGAGCACGGCTAGGCTAGAGGTTTTTCTGATTTTTTTCAAAGTGTAAACGTAAAGGAGGGGGGATCCAAAACGTTGAGAAGAGGGGAGATTATATAGGGGACGGCCCCTAGGTTTCCAAGCCGTGTAAACCTCATGGAATTAATCTGAAAATTCCACATAATTTCCTCCAATAATATCTTGCCAAATAAGCCCTATGAGGTGGTTCAACCAATCACAAAATTCCATTTAATTCCCTAATAATCTTGGCCGAAATTCCCTTGATAATATTCTGATTTTATACTTTAAATTCGGCCAAAATTCCTTTAGGGAATATAGGAATGTATCTAGACTTCTTTTGAGCTTTTCTTGGTCTCCACCTTTTTCTCTTTCCTTTTATTTCTCCCTTGAATTTCTCTTGGCGTCAATCACCCTAGGGTTTCTTGATTTTCACGTTGATTACCTCTTTATCTCTCTCCCTTTGCACGGCAAACACATAAAATTACTCCTCCAAGAATATTTTCTTTCCATAAAAATAGCCCTAGAAAATCTCCACCGAAATCTTCTTTTAATTTCTGATTTTCACGCCAACTTCCTTGTTTATCTCTTAGGATTTTACAGCAACAACTCCCTAGGGTTTACTCTTTGCGTCACAAACCCTAATTCCATGGGCTTTTATGGACCTTTAATCCAATTGCCGAAAATCCACTTCATTCTTGAGAGTTTTTGGGCCTCCATGCGCTACCTTTATGCCATGTCATCATCTAGGGTCTTCAAGAAGCTTCTCTCATGCCATGTCACTTCATTAATTCGATCTCCATTCTTGGTTGGCTTAAGAGTCTTGTTTTGGCAAGCTTTCCTTTTCTGGACAGGGTTTCCTAGTTGGACCAGGAAAGCTTCATTTCTTCATTTCTGCTTATTTGTGCTTCCTTTTGTACTTCATCTTGTCTCCCTCCAACGTTGGCTAGCTTCTCTCTCCATTTGTGAGCTCATTTTAGCTTATTTATGACAAGGACCTGAAAATAGAAACTAGTAAGAAAAATAGAAACTTTCCTAAAATGAAAAATGACAACTTTCCTAAACTGAAAATGGGAAACTTTCTAAAAATGAAAAATAGAAACTACAAAAAAATGGAAACTTCTACAAATAGGAACTTTCCCAATCAAAGAATGGAAACTTTCCTAAACAGGGTTTTATCAAGGAAATAGCGCAGAAAATGTAGGGAAATGCAGTTAAAATGTCGCATTAAAATGCTCCTATCAGTGGGGGACCGTTTTGGCTCTTATAAATGCAGCCGAGAGGCTTTATAGTCTTCACAAGCATTTCAAGTTCTTTCATTATTCTCAACTGTGCTGAAAGGTGAGTACTCCAATTTTCTCCAAATTTGGTTGGAGATAAATGATATAGATAAGTGTTGGTTGGTTGCTGTTATGTCTACATTAAACAGGAGTATGACGTAATACCAAAACCCCATAAACGAAAATGAACAAGTACAACAAAAAGAATGTCATAAAAAAAAAGTACAACAAAAAGAACGTAAAAGCTAGTACAATGTGGTTCGATTTAGCTGGTTGAACTGTTTCTATTTAGTATCATACAATACTGCCCCCAAATACATGAATTTTGAAAATGATTTTAGTACTTCATCACATGGGTATTGTATGTATATTGATCTCTTTCCACATGCAATCCATATATCGGATATTGTGAAATTATTCAATATGGTGTTTCATTTTATGAAGCATACGACATTTGAGACAAAGCAAAAAAAGGAATTATGTTGTTGTTGAAGCATTCAACTTTGTAGCAGATAAAAGCAAAAAGGTGTTTTTGTTATAATCAATTTTTTTTTTGTACGTTTTGTATTCAACTTGATTGCAAAAAAAAAAAAAAAAATCAAAATCAAAATTTCATATTTCTTCATGAAAGTATGAAGTAAAAAAAATCATTGTTGGTGATATACAAATTTCACAAAAATTTA
Source organism: Rosa chinensis (assembly GCF_002994745.2). Classification (NCBI taxonomy): domain Eukaryota; kingdom Viridiplantae; phylum Streptophyta; class Magnoliopsida; order Rosales; family Rosaceae; genus Rosa; species Rosa chinensis. Next base: position 57,984,811 of record NC_037088.1, on the reverse strand, counting down.
AGAGAAATTTTGACAAATTTTAAGTGTAAATTTTTAAATATATTTTTTATGTGTAGATATTTTGGAAATTAAGAATTTAGAGGAAATGTACGGAGAATTTCAGAAAATTTCGGAAAACTCTTAACGGAAATGATATAGCATATAGATTTCATTTCGGTACTTCAAAATTACGGAAATTTCGATGGAAATTTTGATAGTTTCGGAGAAATTTGAAACCTTGCCCAAAATCGCCTTGAGGATATTTCTCCTAAGCTAGATTCGCCTTGAGGGGATTTTTTTCCTCACCTAGATTTGCCTTGAGGGGATTTTCTACTCACCTAGATTCACCTTGAGGGGATTTCTCCTCACTCAGATTTGTCTTTAGGAGATCTCTCTTCACACAGATTTTCATTTAGAGAATTACTGAGTTTTTTTTTAAATATTTTTACCTCAAATTTTACAGATATTTCTTCACTTTATCGGAGATATATCGCAAATATCTAATATATCGGAGATATTTGACGATGTCGGAGAAATTTCTTAGAAATGGTAAAAGATAAGATATTTACCCCCTAGATATATCGGTCCGTCGAAAAAAGGAGATATCAGGGGAGATATCGCAGACATTTAAAACCTTGCTCAGCAGGTTACACACTCTTGCACTTTGCTTTGTAATCTGCAATCATGACCACAAGACCGCTCAATCCACATACTATGAAATCTTTAATTCATTGTGCCTAATTATGCACCATCCTTCTCAGACTAAACAGAGTGGAAGGATGATTCTGAGAGGGTAAAACTAAAACCCTCTTCTCTGCGTTGTCTCTCCGTGCGAGGCCGCAGGTTTAAAGGCTGGCTTACAGAACAAGCAGAATGATTGAGCTGCTTAAATAGTAGTGGCTACATGTTACAAAATTTGAAGTAATCCAAGAAATACACACAAGATATATGGGAGAAGAAGATGTACGGTGTATGCACACTAAGCTTAGGCATCCATGAATGCCTCAAGAACCAACTGCCTCTGCCATATTTAACAAATTTTTTCTTGAACCGGAAAGGCGCTCTCTGCAGAAACGTAGGCACACTACTACAAATTTCCCCATTAGCACCCTTTTTTTAGCCACTAAAAAGTCATCAGTCCCAAAATGAATAGTTTAACACTGATATAAAAGATTGGTGAGTATTTTTTCCCTCTTACTGATCATTAGTGTGTATTATGAACAGTATATCAAACATATTAATTGTTTACTCTGAATGACACTGTTAACAGTGTCAACAGAAATGGAATAGTTTTATTTTGTGATTTTGGGAGCAACCAATCAAAAGATCAGTGTGAATTTGTTTCATCACACTGATGATCAGTGCCCAGGGATAATTGAGGTTGGGCCAAGAGACTGTATCGGTGCCCAAGGTTAACAGGTGTCCATCAACTTGGGGGTTTCTCTGTTTTTGATATTCAGTGGTAACCGTTGGATCAGTGGAGGTCTTAACGAACGGGAGATACAAAATGCCCCCTATCTCCCGATCAGATCTCTTTCAAAGTTCTTCTAGATCTACATCTGCTCTCACACTTCTCACTAACACTCTCTCTCTTTCTTTTCCTCTCGACCCCTTCTCTCTCCTCACTCAGTTCGAATCTCAGATCTCTCCATCTCTATTGCACCACGATCTCTAGCAGCTCTCTCAATCCTTAGTATCTCAGTTAGCCATAGCTCGCTCTCTCTCTCTCTCTCTCTCAAAAACCCAGACCCAAAGGTTTAGAGCATCTAGAGCATCCAAAGCACACCGAACACTCAAATCGAAAATCCTCATCTAGAGCAGATCTCTCCTTACTACTCCTTTTGTCTCACACCTTCAAATACCCCCTCCAACTTTTCTTCAACATATACCCAGAAACCCTAATCCCAAAATTTGCCCTATTCGCTGTAGAAAATTGAGAATTCGTTTCAAAGCCGAAGGATATAAATGGGTAAGTTTCTGTACAAAAATAGGTAAGTCGCTCTCCGAATTGATTTGCTCTGATTCTCAATCACCCATCGCGCATCACTGACTTCGATCTATAGCTTTTCTTCCTTGAATAGCCTTCTTCTGTTGTTCTCAAGTGCTTATGAAAAATAGGCTGCTTCTTATTCGATTATGCTTATATATCTCTACTCTAAAGGTACCAACTTTGCTATTTTTTTCTCAAATAATTTCTTCGAGTTTGTTTGTAGGATGTTTATTTTTGACATTTATATTGATGATTCTGAAGTGGGTATTTTAAATTCATAGTTTATTTCATATTTCTTGAGCTCAATTTTGAAATGGGTTTCTGTGCTTCGCTTCTGAATTAGAGTAATCATGTTAAAGATTAGATTTTGTCAAAATTGGTTTGTCTTCTCTGTTCTTCCCAGCAAGTCTTAGACTTTAATTTATGTAATTGTTTATGTCTGCCATGTATACCTGGAAGCAACTTGAATAAGGTGTGTTTACTTGATTTCCCTGACTGCATAACCTTAGTAATATGAAGTTCTTAGTTGATTTACACACAAATACGGTTTCTTAGTTGATTTACACACAAATACGGTTTCTTAGATATATATATATAATACAAAGTGTGTCATTGAATACACTTCCTTACTATTATGTTTGGTTTATTTTATGTTTCCCCCTGTAATACTTGGTGGTTTTAATTTTAAGTTGGTCAATTTTAACTTATTATATGTTCAATGGAGGGTCGCAGAAATAATCAAGAGAAGTAGTACATGGTGGAGAGATGGGTTCAGCCTTGGTAACAGAGGGATCAAATGAATATAATTCAAGGTAAGAAGGCAGTGAGTGATGGAAGTCTCAGTCATGCATCATTTTATGAATATTGTTTTTGAGCACAAGGTTCTTAGAATTGCAATTAGTAAATGCATTGTCATTTATGCAACTCATTTGGAGTTCGACTTTAATTTAAATAGAGTAAGGATCTTTGTCATTCAATTTGAGGACAGTTGTAACCAATCTCATCTCTCAATATTGCATTAAGTTTAGGGGCTGAGTTGTTAGTTTGTTGCATTAGTGTAGTATAATTCTTTCTATTATTAGTTTCTTATTTCCCCAATTTTCTTGTTTCTTCTCGTGCAACTTGTAAGTTGGGACTTTGGTCCTTGTAGTCTTTTGTTGATGGTTGGTTAGTCCATTTTAGATGTTAATGCTTAATATTAATTAATTTTTTTGTGTTGGCATGTGATTTTGATATAGATCAGCTATTGCTTCCAATGATGAAGTGAAATCATAGGAAAGGTACTTAAGTTCACTATTATTCAATTTTTCTTTTCTTTTCTAGTTCTGTTTGAGAGTGTTCACTCATCTGATATCATTTTTTTTTCTGTTTTTTTCTAGTTATGGATGAGGTATTTTTCTACACATTATTTTGTAAATGTCATGTTTGGATTTCTTACAGAATTGAATGCATAGGTTGCTACTTGCTAGATAATACTTCACAGTGCAAAATTTAATTCTTCTTTTCTAGAACTTCAGGTACTGTGAGCATGTTGCCATTTGCTTTGAAAGAGTTTGTCCATATCAAAGAAGGGTTGCAGTTTTGGAGAAGAAATTTTGTTGTCTCTGGATGTAATGAATTATTTTTAGTTTGCGAATTTGTTGTATGATGCATTTTTTAATATAGTATACGGTACATGAAATGTAGAGGTGCCAAATACTAGTATTTGCTAGTATTTGGCACCTATTTTTTTGTTCCAGTTTAATGATTTTGCCAATGATATCAGTGGAATTCCGAAACCATTGATATTTGGATCAGTTGCTTTGGAACTGATTTGGATGCAATTTTGCTTTGGTTAAATGCATCACACTGATAATTTAACAGTGTGCTTAGTCCCATTAGCACTTTCAATAGAGGGGACTGATTTCCCATTAGTGGCTGCATAGTGGCTAATGGCATTAGCCACCCTTATCAGTATGCTTTGTCCCAATAGGGACTAATTCAAATCAGTGGGGTTTGGGGAAATTTGTAGTAGTGGCATCGCTGTTGCAGTCCGATACTCCGATGGACGCGAGGAAGTCCCCCTCTTCGGTAATTCATTTGGATAAAGCCGCGGAATTGGAGGCTGAGGAACAGAGCAGATGCCTTGAAGCATTTGGACAACCTTGGTCATTGGTGGCCTCAAAGTCACGTCTAACTGTATACACCACAATGCTACCATAACCGCAGTAGAAACCCTCTCGTCAACGTCATCTATCCTCATCTTGGGGTCGAAGATGTCCTGGAGTTTCCCTTCTTCAAACATTTTGGAGGCATACGATGGAAGATAACGTTCATCATCTAGGTCCAAGTTCTTTCTTCCGCTAATGATCTCCAGCAGCAGTATTATATTCCATAGCTGTACACATCAATTTTCTCCGAAATACCACCGTTTGTGAACCACTATGGGGCAATGTACCCACTAGTTCCTCGAATTACTGTAAAGACACTGCTCTGCTCCCTGGCCATCAGCACTGCCAAACCAAAATCTGAGACTTTGGCATGGTAATTGTCGTCAAGGAGCACATTATGAGGCTTTATGTCACAGTGAATAATGTTCAAATCACAATCTTCATGGAGATAAGCTAGTCCTTTGGCAATACCCACTGCTATGGTGAATCTTGTCTCCGAATCCAATACGAACTCTTCATTTTTTTTCCTGAAAATCCATTTGTCCAGGGATCCATTTGCCATGTACTCATAGGCAAGAAGTCGATTGCTTCCCTTTGCACAGAAGCCCCGGAGCCTGGCCAAGTGCAGATGATGGATACTGCCACTGATGGTAACTTCAGCTTGAAACTCCTTTTTCCAATCAATATTGGCTTCCGTCTTCTTCACAGCAAGTCGAGTTCCATCTGGGAGAACCCCTAAGTAAACTGAGCCAAAACCTCCTTGCCCAATCTTATTTGAGAAGTTCTTAGTTGCAGTTTTAAGATCCTTGTAACTGTAACGGATTGGCATCCCAATTAGCTTTTCCAGGAAATTATTATCTTCTGAAGTATCTTCAGGAGATTGTGGTGCATTTCTCTTCCTCTGGTAGTGTCGGTATCCTGCAAATAGTAGGCCACAGATGATAACTATTGTCAAAACAGCAATGATCACAATATAAGGGAAGTGATTCTTGCTTCCGCTGCCCCCACTACCTCCATCACTCAATAATTGTGCTACTTATTATAGTAACTCTGTTGTACTGCTATTTTTGGTTCTTTACATGAAGAAGAATAACCAAGCTAGTTGATATACCCTCTATGGTGTGGTGGTAGTTACAATTAAAGGGTGCAATGAAGACCGACTTTTTAATGAAAATCCAAATTAGGGTCAATAATTCATCTAAACGGCTGTGGTTTAAAAAGCTCGTAAAATTTTTATATCCCCACATATATATGTATCAACAGAGAAAGAAGCAACTTCAGCATCTACGAACTTTGAACATAATGCAACAGAAAATAATGGATGAACTGCCAAAGTACCTTGGTGAGGCGGACTCTCAGCGCTTCGAGTTCCATGTGAAGCCAAGTTCTGCAGGTCCATGAACACAATTAATTACGAGAAGATTAAAGTTCTGCTGCAAATTTCAAGACTTGCATACACAAGTGATATACTGAAAGCTCTTTAACTAAAAATTGGAGAACAACACCTCAGTGATCGAAACAATTGCCAAGTTGGAATATTATAGGAAGTCTCTTTATGAAGTATACTATAGGATGCAGATGTAAACACACTTCCAAAAGAAACTTCTTTGTATTCTCCTCCAAAGCTATGAAAGGGTATAACCTTTTGAGTTGACCTTGTGGACATATTTCTTGCCTAATAGATCTGCGAAATCAACTAAATTTTGTATCCTTTTATCTTGCAGAAAAGAAGCAGGGAAAAAAGAGAGAGAGAGAGAGAGAGAGAGACGCTGAGAGTTCTGCAGAACCTCCCGGATGGAATGAAGGTATACAGGATGCACTGTTACGTATAACAGCCAATTTTGGCAAGTACGTTGCGTTGAAAGCTCTCAAACTAATTAACTAATTGTCTGAAATTGTAGTTCAATATTAGCACAATGTTTGAGGAAGCTGTCCATTAAGTGAAGTTTTCTTACAGCTCCAAATTTTGGTAATGGCACAAGGGATCCTATCCTCGTACACAATTTATTTTGGAGCCAGAATTCAGTATATGATTGAATTTGACTACAACGAGAACCAATTGCTTCTTAATTAAGCATCAACCATGTTGGTCGAGCTGCCTAGTCTGGAACCCCCAGGTCTAGAGTTCGAATCCCAGCTCCATCCCATGGCCAGCAGATTTGAGGGACCTGGGTTAGTTAAAACACCCAATGGTTCGTGCGTCTGCGGTGCAGTGATTAGTCTGGCTATGCTGGGATACACTGCATGGGTGTGTGTGTTGGTTCTATTGATGTCTTCCACTCAAAAAAAAAAAAAACACATCAACCACGTTGTTTATTACTTGTTCCTATCTAATAAACCTATCTGATAATAGATTTACTGACAGGGGAAATGGTCATTTACCCAATTTTACGCACCAAATTGCGCACTTGCTCCACTAACATTTTTTTAACTCAATTTACCCAAAACACTCTAAGGGATTATTTCTCTAATACCCAATTAATTCTTTTTTTTTATTTTTATTTTTTGGGACTTTTTTCCCTCTCCTTCTTTCTCACTTAGAGAGAGAAGCTCCAGACGACGTCGGATCTCTCTCTCCCTCCCTCCATCCCTCTAGCAGGTCACCCACGACGCCGGCTCTCGCCATCTCCGAGCTGAAACTCGTCGTTGTGCTCTCCGCGGCCAGGCTTGACGCCAAGCCGACGGTCCTCGTCTCTGAGAAGCTCGGCGAGGCCGGGTTGGACCTTCTGAAGGAATCAATGACCGCCAGTAGAATTGGGTACGTCTTTGATTTGCTTCTGTCTCTCTCGTCGGCGACTGATCATCACGGAAATCACAACTTGATTGTATCTCTGGTCCCGGGCTGCAAACGGAGTCGTTGCAATCGGAGTCAAATCAGTGTGAAGGCAAATGGTCAACCAGAATTGTTGCAAAACGACTGGAATTGTGGGCAAAATCGTCAACCGGAGTCGAGATTATTGGGGGGCAATAATCTTCCTATTGGGGGCAATAATGTGTCTTAATTGTTATAAAGTCTCTATAATTGTGTTCAGTGATATTTTCCTTTGTGTTAAAGACTGCTTCTAATGTGTTTTGGTATTTCTGATATATTATTGGGCGGCAATAATCTGTTTATTGCGGGGCAATAAAATATTTGTTTTGTTATTTTTTGCATGAATATGAGTGATCCTTTTGTTGTTAGGTGCATTTATTTTTGTTAAGAGGCCACCTGGGAGGCCTAGGGTGAAGCGGTTCAAGTGAAGTGGAGAGTGTGAAAAAAAGCCAATTCGTTGTGGACTTAAATTCACCAAGTATTGAATTTGAATAGCTGTACTTTTGTAAACTAATTTAAAACCAAACTGAGTTACTTCTGACCATCTATAAAAAAATTATTGGGGGGCAATAAACTTTTTATGACCCCCCAATAAACCTAATTATGTTGGTTAATGAATCTAGCAGCATTTTGTTGAAATGACCTGTAATAAATGAACCACAGTTAAGACATTATTGCAGGGCAATAATCTGTCTATTGCCTCCCAATAGACCCACCCCAAAAATCACCAGTTTCTATCATTGACAGATTATTGTACTTTAATAAACTCAAAACAACATAAGAATTATCAAAACTCTAATTTCAGTGATTAATTAACCACAGTTAAGAAATTATTGGGGGGCAATAATCTGTCTATTGCCCCCTAATAGACCACAGTTTTAATGTCGTCCGAGACCTGCAAGCGAAGCCCAGACTCGATTCCGGCTTGGAGCTTCGGAGCTTTCGGGACATTTGACAAACAAAACTGGCGAAGCCCAGACTTGATTCCGGCGTGGAGAGTTTCCCGGACATCTGACGAACAAAACTGGCAAAGCCCAGAGGGGTTGGGATCGTGGAGTTGGACGGCGTCATCCTCTGGTGGTTCGAAGGTGGGACAGAGCGGTGGCCGTGGAGGCCGACATCAACGGTGGAGTGGTGGGCGTGGTGGCTTAGAGAGAGAGAGAGAGAGAGAGAAAGAGAGTCTGAGATGTGGTTACAGAAAGAGAGAGAGAGAGAGAGAGAGAGAGAGAGAGGGAGAGGGAGAAATCGATGAGGGGGAGGAGAGAGAGATATGAGTGTAATTTGTTAATTAAAATGAGGGCAATACTGTCAAACACTGTTAGATTAGGTAAATGAGGTTCAAAAACTCTTGGTGGAGTAAGTGGGCAATTTTTGGGCTAAAATTGGGTAAGTGGTCACGGCCCCTTCAGCAGACTCATTCACTGTTACTGACTTTCAATCTGTTTTGGCTTGCCTGCTCTCTTGTCATTAATCTACTACAAAATCAAGGATAGCTGGAACATGGCATAGACATACATGTAAAATGGATAAAACTGATTTGATTTGAGTACCCTGCAGTAGAGCTCCTGGGAAGCAAGGAATGTTACCATCACAGATACTGAGACCATATTTAGTTGAATCCATTGTCGTCTCCTCAACTGGATCTTGGGCCGTGGTGACATTGCTGTTGATGGTCACATTTTCTTGCACTGGGGCTCATTGAGCATTAAGGTACCCCTTCACGCTTGTGCGAATTCCCCCACTCATAGTCTTAGCTAAGAAACAATATCATTAACCACCAAACCAAATCCATCAGAAAATTGAAGTAATGACAGTACCCAGTAGGCAATAAACAGTATTAGAAGATTGTAATAAAGGCTACATAGAGCTGTTAACCAACTAAATCTCAGGACTCATCTACTTCAAAAACTATGCACTCAATTCAATCATACCCCCATAAACCCATTAAATTTGACCCAGTGTTACCATCTAAATTACCGGGGCATACGTACCACGAGAAGAGAATTTACCAAGTTACTACTTCTGATCTGAGCAACCAGCTTAATACTGAAGCTCCAATTCTTCAAGTAACCTGGAAATGAAGACAAAAAAGAATTCTGCAGTTAGGGAGATTAAATCAAGGATGAGATGATATAATAAATTAAACGTAAAGGGAGTAAAAGTCTGATGAGTGGAAAGAAGTCTCACAAAGGATGATTCCTATGTAGGATATTCACAACTCACAAGAAGTAAACTATAAAGCCACAAAAGAGAGAGCTGGTGAGCGAAGGACAAAGAGGTGAAGACTTTGACCAAAGAAATGTCACAAGTATTTCTACTAAATGTTAAAGACTAAAAGCTGGGAGCCTGGGATAGCTGTACAAGCACGACCAAGTCTTCAATATGTGACATCTGATGACTAATTTGTAATTAGAATTGTCTGAAACTCCATATTTTATGTTCTTCAGGCTCAAGTAAACGCTTCAGACTCAAGTAACACAACTTCTCTGTAGTAATCAACTGTCTCAGAACATATTACAACATACAGTTTTGAAGAATGATATATCTCCCTTGCTTACAGTTTTTTCCCTCCCCCTGAATCCCATTTTCCTTTAAATCAATGAAATTAATGATAAAGCATGCATGATCATCCTATATTCTTATGTATAGCTGCGGGAAGCACATGGCCTGAAGCTGATCCAGCTTGTGCTTCTCCTGCGAATGCTTGAATTGGCACAAGGAGTTTGGCGAGGCTCATTTTGGGAGACTCCCGAACCCTCCATGTCACCAGATTCCTGAAGCTGCTCTGATGCTGTGACCACCTCATTCATGTTTGGCCTAAACTCGGGTTCTGCTGATATGCATCGATTTGCAAGGTTAGCTGCTTTAAGAGCTCCTGCCAGAGAGTACTGGCCTTCAGTACGAGCATCAAAAATTTTGAGAGCTCTGCTTTTGCTGGCAAGGTAAGGTTTGGCCCATTCAACTAAATTGTGTTCCCTGGGTGGACGGTTATTATCTAGAACTCGTCTTCCAGACAACATTTCAAGCATAACTACTCCAAAACCATATACATCACTCTTGCAGGATAAATGACCTTCAACATATAAAAAAATAATAAAAAAGTTTAAAAAATGAAACAATAATCAGAAGGAAGCAGGCATAATAATTTGTTTCTACATTCTAGTAAACCAAGTCAGTAGCAGTTTGCATGTAGTAGGAAATTACTATACTTTGTTTTTACTTGAATATAAACTGTGTACAATGACTTGAAAAAGACAAAATGGAACAAAAATGACTGGGAAATATATGATTTTTCCAGAACATATTTTATCACCTAGACATTGGAAGTGAAGTTAGAATGCTAAATTTATTCCAATTTCAGGAATAAAAATTATAGCATAAAAATTCACATGATGTCAGGAACAAGAATATGGTAAACAGCCAGGTCTGGGATAAAAGCAAAGGATTAAAAAAAAAAAAAGAAACCTGCAGAAATATACTCAGGAGCTCCATACCCATGTGTCCCCACCACCCTTGTTAAGACATGGCTTTCATCACCAGCTGGTACATCCTTCGCCAAACCAAAATCAGAGAGTTTGGCATTGTAGGTCTAATTATTTTGAATGAGAAAAGAATGAAGCCTCAGTAAGTTTACCAGAAATTTTCTAAAAGCAATAAGGTTCAACAGTTAAATGATTCACTTACTGAATCGAGCAGAATATTAGAAGTTTTAACGTCCCGATGGATCACTTTTCCCTCAGTACCATGAAGAAATGCAAGAACCTTGGCAACACCAAGGGCAATCTTCATACGCAGGGTCCATGAAAGTGGTTCAAGGTAAGAATCCCCTGTTCCAAAAACATTTCAGTCCAGATCCTATATTTCATATAGAAATGTTTGATCTCCTTGTTAAGGATATTGCTTCAGCTAAAAGGTCAAATTGCTAAAGAATGAATATAGTTCAGAACTCACTTCCATATAGATGAATCTCCAAGCTTCCATGAGGCATAAATTCATAAACCAGGAGCCGGTGGTTGTCCTCAAAGCAATAACCCAATAACTTCACAAGATTTGGATGTCGCAACCTTCCTAGATAGTAAATTTCTGTCTATATTTCAAGAGACACTACGGAGTGAATAATTTCTGTGAAAAACATTACAAGTGAAATCATTTTATCTATAACAACTATTAGGGACTGAGATCCATTAAGATTGTTTCATAAAGTGATAAAACTGAACAATGTCCTTTTTGACAGCTGTAATTAAACATTTCAATCTCCTCTTTAGCATTGGACACCAATGTGTATTAGATTCTCCAATTTGTGCCATACATAACTAATATGAACAACCGCTAGGTTCAAGATACCAAAAATAAATTAATAAGATATTGTGAAGGTGCAGGTAAGCAGATCAAGGATACAAGTAAAACTCACCAACCATTCCTCTTGGCCCTGGAAACCTTCTTGGTCAATCGTCTTCACAGCAATTAACATGCCACTACCAGTCTTGGCAGCTGTTGATGAATTACCATCAACCCACCCCTTAAAAACATAACCAAAACCACCTACACCCACCATATTATCAGGATGAAAGTTCCAGGTTGCTATTTTCAGTTCATTGAAGAGAAATCTTTTCAACAAGATTTCACCCTCTGTCTGAGGAGTTGAAGGCACTGCGACAGATGACAACTTTGCTATTAGAATTCCATCCTAGACATGCAAAGAAAATTCTTTAAACCTTGTAATAGTGGGCAACACCTAAAATCGAAATGTAGCAACTTACAGATTGAACCTTCAATTAAACAACAAATGGAGTTTAATTAAGATAATTTGTAATAAATCAATGCAGGAAGATTATGTTTGTTTCATGCTGTTTCATACTTCATACATAATAAGTAAAAGTTCGATCATTTTGATATTAATTGACTTGCAAGGACTAACAAACTAACGAGTCCAGTAGGTAAGAAACATAAAGATCCTTTGAGCCAATAGTATTTGTTTATCAGAGTCTCAGAATCGCATAAAGTATATCATTGCGTTCCAATAGATAGAGGCTGTAATTCAAAAAGGTTTGGTTATCTCGGTAGGACAAAGATTGAAACATAACAACACATAAAACAGTATGAATCGCAACGTACCATTGTGAGCTTGGAGTGCAGTGAAATTTGTATTGATGATCTCATTCATCTCATGCACTGTATCTATCTCCCCAGTCAGACTGAGACGTTTCGCAATAAGGTACCCCTTCACGCTTGTTCGAATCCCACCACTCATAGTAACAGTCCCTAAGATATTATTACATGGTTAACAATTGAAACCAACCCATCAGATTGAAGCTCATGTAATTAGTATCAGTAAAAAATAGACTCATCAACCCCAAAACCATCCAAGTACGAATTAATTCCTTAAATTTGACCTGATGTTTGAATCTAAATGACCAGGGTATATGTACCAAAAAAGGAAAGACAATTACCAAGTTACTGCTTCTGATCGCAACTGAGAGCACTGTAGCTCATTCAGTAAGCTGGAAATGAAGAAAACAGCCAATACATCCGCTAGGGAACTTTGTAAAGTAAAGGATTAAAGACTAGAGATTTATTTATATGATATATAAGCAAGCTCAGAAGCGTTGTTTCAGACGTCAACCAAAGAGAGGCAAGAGCTCTTGTAAAGCAGAGGAGAAAGAGCAAACCCATTTTGACCAAATCAAGATCGACGCTTTGATTAAAAGAATGACAATTACGTCTGATAAAGCTAGCATAGAGTCACAACCAATTCTGAACACACACAAAAAAAAAAAAAATTGGGTGTACTGAAAAACTGGGTGTCTCAATGGATTGGTTGTGATAAAGATATGATCAAATTTGATTGGAGGCACACATACATATTTCAAATTTGAGCAGACAAAAGCAGAGCAACTAAAGTTAGTTTCTTTTACCTAACTATAGTCGGGGGCGAACTGCTGCAAGTTCCGGTTTGTACGACGTGAGTGGTGGAAAGGTTCATGGTTGGAGCGATAATGGTGTTGGCTGCCACGCGCGAGAGAGCACACGCGCCGAATTAGCGTCGATATTTTGGCCGTCATCATCGTCATGGTGATTGGTTTTGGCGCCTCTTCAAATGAAGAATTGAAGAAGAAGAAGAAGAGCAGCGAGGGAATGGCTGCAACGTCGACATGTGGAATTGTAATGTTGGACTTTATGGGCCTAGGCCCCAATTCTCTCAAGCCGATAACAGATTGTGAGATATGTTGGTTAAATTGTGGCAGAAAAGAAAGAAAGAAAAATGCAGCACTACAGAAAGCCAAATACAGTAAGTTTTGTTATTAAATTGTAATCTCCTCAAAATGGCTGGAACTCTTTTTAGTACAGCATGATCGAAACAAGAATAATTCCTGTGAACTAAACGACGTACTATCTTATGTAGCTGCGAGAAGCAGATGACCTGAAGCTGATCCAACTTCTCCCGCTTGATTTGACGCTGCTTGAATTGGAATAAGGAGATTGGCAAGGCTCGTTATGAGAGATTCCTGCGCCCTCAATGTCACCTGATTCCTGGAGCTGCATGCTCTAATTCTTTTACCACCTCATTCATTTTTGGCCTCAACTCGGGTTCTGCTGATAAGCATTGATTTGCAAGGTTAGCCGCTTTACGAGCTGCAGCCACAGAATACTGGCCTTTAATACGAGCATCAAAAATTTTAAGAACTCCACGTTTGCTGGCAAGGTATGGTTTGGCCCATTCAACTAGATCTTGTTCCCTGGTTGGCCGGCTAGTGTCAAGAACTGGTTTTCCTGTCAACAATTCGAGCATAACAACTCCAAAACCATACACATCATTTTGCTGGTTAAATGACCTTCAAAACACAGAAAAAATGAAAATGAAAGAATTATCAAAAGGGAGCATAATGATTTGTGACTTTCTGGTACAGAAATCAAACAGCATTTTACATGGTTAAGCAAATAGTTGGGAAGTTTATAGGTTCTTAGAGAGTTGGTTCAAAATATTGGAAGGGGGCTTACTTGTACATAACGTATCCAAATAGCAGGTTTGAGAGACATATTAGAGAATTTAGCTTATTGTATTAAGAGGCCAAATTGGATTAAACTGAAGAATGATAGATGAACATTATGATGAAAGATAAAATTCTTCTGCTAGAAATAGACAAAAAGTGGTATTCAATAGACACATATTCTTCCTTTGCCAGGATCTCTTGCTTGTTTATGTGGAAAAGTAAAGAAAAAAATCCTGTAAAATTAATTCACCTGTAGCAACATACTCTGGAGCTGCATATCCATATGTCCCCATCACCCTTGTCGAGACATGGCTACTACCACCTGCTGGTCCGTCCTCAGCAAAACCAAAATCAGCGAGTTTGGCATTGTAGTTCTGTCATTTTGAATGAAAAATATGAAGTATGAGCAAGTTAACAGCATTCTTCTAGAAGCCATAAGATTCACTAATGAATGTTTCACTTACTGAATCCAGTAGGATATTAGAACTTTTGAAGTCCCCACTACTACAAAAACTGCATCACACAACGGTGGAAATCTGTTGTGTGATGTGGACCATGTCTGTCGTCTATCTCGATGTTGTGTGATGAGCACAATCACACAACGGTGAAACACCGTTATGTAAATATCATAGACACAACGCACTGCTTATAACCGTTGCACCAATTCTGCGCATGCCAATGCCAGAAATTGGATGTGCCGCATTTTCGATGGTGATCAGACAACATAAGTAAGACACGCTGTTGTTGGTTAACTTCTCACACAACAGAAAAATAACACTCAGACAACAGAAGCAAGTGCACGCTGTTGTTGGTTATATTATCATACAACAGAAAAATATGGCGACTGTTGTTGGTTGTTCCTTCACACAACAGGTATCATAAGTAACCGTTGTATGTGTGAGGCTCAGTGTTGAATTCTTCACAAGTCATACAACATCTTATTTCTATACCGTTGTGTGATTTAACATTGGACAACTGATATGTATTCGTTCTGTTGTGTGAGTTTTAATGAGACAACTAAATTTAGTTGGTACCGTTGTGTGATTAAAATGATTTGTTGTGTGATTAACGTAATGTAATTCACTATTGTATGTTTATTATCAATGTTTTACCTGAAATATTTGCACAAATATAATATTCAAAATATATTATGTACTGAAGTTCTCTAATTCAAGCATTTAATGTACCAAAAGAGCTAGCATTTGTCAATCATCCATACATTCAAGTATCTATACAATGAAACAAAAAAAGAAGAAAGCAGCTTGATGACTGCTGCATTTTAACTAACAATGATAAACAACAAAAGTAGATACAATACAATAGATACTTGTTCCAAAAATATGCACATATGCAGCTGCTACATATATGGCTCCTACATAAATCAGTCACTGCTTTCCAATTGCTCAGTCCACTCCTACATATATGGCTCCTGCACGGAAACAAGAGCAAGCTCTTCAATTAAATGACCTGCCTCGTTTACTTCTCATAATCTTGTGCAGTGACATGAAAGACAAACTCAAAACATACTCTATTGTGCTTTCAATAAAATGTTAATGTAGGAGTATAAATGCTAAATCAATTACTTTTCCCTGTTTCAAAAATCTACCTCATCCATCTTGTACTAAAATCCCATCCAATCTCGGCAGTTGAAGCCATTTTGCGGTAAAATGTTGTTTCTCGGAACACTCTCGATCATAGAAGCAAGTTCCTTGTCCTAACAAGCATAATATGTTAACAAGATTAGTCAGTCACTCTGTTTCCCCAACCATTGATTGATTGAAAAAAAAAAAAAAGTAATGATCATTAAGCTGCAGAGGACACACAGTGGTTGAAGAATCAGGCCTGGGTTGGTTTCACATTGCATAATATCTACTTAAAGTGTGATTACAAATCCTGAATAACTATCATATGAGTAACTACATAACATAACAACGGCGGAAACTAGCAACATTCAAAACCAAATACAGATAATAAACTAAAGCAGGATAGATATGCATTACTGTAAACACCAAATGAATGAAAACAAGAGAATGTGAAACTTCCAAAGTATAAAGTTTCTGTCAATACCTGAATTCCAGAATTCGTGTTCTTTGATCATACAGGCAGAGCTTTTCTAGCGAACTCCAAATCTCCTATCATACATTTTTTACTTCCTAGCAATCCCCAGCAACATAAAATTAAAGAGCCAGTTCATATATTTTTGTACAAGGAACAAAATCCCTTCAATTCCTAAATTCTGAGCATTAATTCCTAGTATTGCCTATCCCCTACCCAGCCAGAAGAGACAAAAACCACCATGCATATGTAGATTGAATCATTATACGGTAAGCCACAACTTAAATACATATGAGAATCCTAAAAATGAAAACCTAACAAAACTGCAATTTATTATTAAATAAAGTGATTGACTGTAATTGGAAACTAAAGGTTTATTCCTCAAGCACTATGCCACTACACAAGATAAATAATAATCAATAGCCTAACTAAATGGGAATTCTGGGAATTCCAAACCTAAGTTAACAAACTTGTGAAAACCCAATATCATCGCTAACGAGAATATCATATTGCAAAAACTTGCACAATTTATTGAAATGATAATTGAAAGTGTAGAGATAGAGACATGAAACTACAACAGAATGACTACTTGACTATACAAGGGAAAATCTATCCTCAATTCAATTTTTATTTCTTCAATAGAAGGCTGTTTACATTGTCCCCATCTATGGAATAACATTTGTATAGGACATTAAACAGTAAAACTCCCCCTCCGGCAGTAGTATGTACCTGCTTATTGTCAAAAATAAGGAGAACTGCAACTTTAAACTCTTTCTCCTGCCAAAGGGTCAAGAACAGTAAGTTCAACAACACATAAATTTGCATAGATAAAACAAACAAAATAAAGATGTAAAATCTCAAGTACATGAAAGACAACAAATCGGGAATGCATGTAATGTTAAATAAAAGCAAAAGCATAAGGACATGAAAAGAGGTCAACTCAACCTTTAAGCTTAAAGAATATTCAATTTGGAAAACAAGATGCTGTAAAAAATGTGAGTTGAGAGAGAGAGAGAGAGAGAGAGAGAATCCAATCAAGAATGTGATCGACAACAACTCATATTACAAAGAATTTATTATCACGATTATCCGAAGTCCCAATAGACCTATTTCTCTCTCCAACATAATATCCCTCGCATCAAATTTCATTAAGAATGTTGCAGGCAACATCTCATATTACAATGTTGCAGGCTAGATATATATCAGTCAGATGCAAACCACAATAACAAATACAGATTTGTTACCATAGGGTTATAATAAGAAAGCTATTAAAAATTCATGGTCATAACGCAATATAAGGATGTCTCAAAACTACGTAAAGTGTTGTGGACACTACTTATCCACAGGAAATACAAACAAATAATGAAAGAACAGTAAGGATTCAACTTCAAGATTGTCATTTCCTCACATGGGATTGGCATGTTACCTAAAACATGATGGAAAACAATGAATTCGCAATGGATAGCAGGGACAATTTATGAACAAAGAATGAAAGAACAGTAAGGTTCCAAGCATGATTACAATGCCCCATTCTTTTCTTACTTCCTCTGGAATTAAAAACTTTATAGATAGATATCTTGCATTACCTTATATAGAGCAAACCGTGATTTATCCTCATTTAGGTATATGTGAGAGAGTCTTGTCACCAGGCCCATGAGTCTGAAGCCATTCTGCTGCAATTACATCGTTTCCTAGAGCATCTTTGGCAACTTGACCACTACTTCCTACACCAGAGCTATAATTGTTCTCCAATTAAGGGTAAAATAAATATGTCAAAGAGATAATGATTTCTAATTCGCTTCCGTCTAAGTATAATTTTAGCCAAAGGACTTGTTGTATGCAAAAATTTATAATAGATTGGGGTTGTTTGAGAGACCTACTTCTTGTGCCTCTGTACAAAAGGCGAGTTCTTCGCATCCTCCTTTGCAAAATTAGAACCCCGAAACAAATCAAATCAAAACCCTGGCTCACTGAAAGGGACTCATATTCACAGAATGAGAAAGAGAAATGGAGTGGAGTACCCAGTGAGACAGAGAGAGAACTTGGTGATGAGAATCCCGGTGATAGCGAAGCCGACGAGGAAAGGCCAATTCCAATTCCACTCACGCTTGAAGAACACAAGCCAAGCATTGAACTTTCTCATCTTCGATGACTTCTTCTTCTTCCTTTCTTACCAACCATCTCAAAAAGAGGAAGTCTCAGCTAAGAGAATGACTTGAAATTGGGGCCAAGGTAAAAAAAGATGGGCGAATTTGGAGGATAAGAGAGTGAAACCTTACCAGAGAACCTTGCCGCAGTTATGGCGCCGGAGGGGTCGAGATTGGCCTTCTGGTTGGTATCGAACAGGAGAGATCTAACCCAGCATTGGTGGACAACGTAGCCACTGGCGGAGGAGGCTAGGTTTTGGGCCACGAAATCGGAAAACCCTAGGGTGACGCAGATCCCCACAAGAGAAAATTGAAATAGGAAGGTGAAGATTTGGTGCTGTGCGGTCTCAGAGACAAAGAAAGACGACCTAGAAAAGGCTAACAGCAGCCAAGGAATGCCATTTTGGTTGCAAAATACGGTGAACTGGAGATGGTAGAGTTGAATTGAAGTTTGGGATTCAAATCGGGGAAGCAATTGAATGAGATGAAGATAAGGAGATTTGGAATTTGAGGGTTTTGGATGAGGTGATTAAGAGATAGCTCTGAGCTTTTGGCTCAGAGGAGAGAGGTTTCGTGTTTTGTGAGAAAAGAGAGAGATAATAGGTTTTGTGAGGATGAAGGTTTCGACACATTCAACAAGGGCTGGCAAGTTTTTTTTTTTTTTTTTTTTTTTAAGTCTGACACACAACAGATAGATAAAATTATGTTGTATGAATGTATACATACAAAAATTATAGGGAGGGAGTTTTTGCCGCCTGACTAGGTCTGGTGGGAGAGGTCAAATAAATTTGAGCCAAAATGAAAATTTTGCCGCCTATGCTCCTCGTTCAGACAACAGAATGATTACAATCTGTTGTACAATTTCTGCAGCATGCACTAGGTGTATCAAGTAGAAGACATTCAAGCGAGCTTCCTCAAAATCTGGCACCCAGTTTTTAATCATACAACGGAAATAGCTAAACCGTTGTACCTAGTAACCAAAATTTTAGTGTTTCAAGAGGCAACCAAGACTCAAGAGTGGAGGGAAATCTGCCGCTAAATTTTTTAAGACTCAGACAACGGACATTGCTTAATTGTGTTGTGCAATGTAGTTCTGAGAAAAAAGTTATCACTTTATTGACATTCACACAACAGAACATCACTAATACTGTTGTACAATAGAGTTCACTTAAACACACAACAGTCAATTTCTGTTCCGTTATCTGATTGGTGTTGTGTGATTAACTTTTTGTAGTAGTGCCCGATGGATCACTTTTCCCTCGCTATTATGAATAAATGCTAGAGACTTGGCAGCACCAAGGGCAATCTTCATACGCAGGATCCACGAAAGTGGTTGAAGGGAAGAAAACCCTATTTCAACTACATTTAAGTACCAAAGTTATGTTACAAATAGAAATATTTCATCACCTTGTGAACAGATGAATATAGCCTCTATTCAAATCACCTGTTCAAAAGGTGATCAACAGGGTATTGTTTAATTTAAAAGGTCAAATGGCTAAATATAGTTCATAATTCATAACTCACATCTAAATAGATGAAACTCCAAGCTTCCTTTAGCCATGAATTCATAAACCAGAAGCCGGTGGTCATCCTCGAAGCAATAACCCAACAATTTCACAACATTTGGATGATGCAGCCTTCCTAGGTAGTAAATTTCTGTCTATAGTTCAAGGGCACTAGTAAGTTTCGCTGAAGACATTACATATGTAATTGCTTATCTACCAAGATCCATTAATGTTTCATGAAACCAAACAATGTCCTCTTGGACAACTGGTAATTAACCACTTTAATCTCCTCTTTCAGGAATTGAACATCAATGTGTATTAGATTCTCAACTGTGAGCCGTACTCAACTGATTTGAACAGAGGCTAGGTTCAGGATACCAAAAATAAATCAGCAAGACAGATTGAAACTTTGAAAGTGTATGTAAGCAGACAAAGTATGAGTTACACTTACCAACCATTCCTTGTTACCCTGTAAACCTCCTCGGTTAATTGTCTTCACAGCAATTACCATGCCAGTACCAGGCTTGGCAGCTGTTGATGTATTGTCATCAACCCACCCCTTAAAAACAGGACCAAAACTACCTTCACCCAGCTTATTATGAGGATGAAAGTTCCAGGTCGCTGTTTTCAGTTCATTATAGAAGAATCTTCTTGGCAAGATCTCATTCTGTGTCCGAGGAATTGAAGGCACTGTGACAGAGTGCAACTTTGCTATTAGAATTCAATCCTAGACATGAGTCGCATGACACGAAAATCTGTAAGAGCAAAAGGAGTTTAACTAACAAATGGAGTTCAAAAGATTTGTAAGAAAAAGAAGTTGAAGGCACTGTGACAGATGACAACCTTGCTATTAGAATTCAATCCTAGACATGAGTCACATGACAGGAAAATCTGTAAGAGCAAAAACAGTTTAACTAACACATGGAGTTCAAAAGATTTGTTAGAAAAAGAAGTTGAAGGCACTTAGACAGATGTCAACTGTACACATTGAACCTTCAATTACACAACAAAAGGAGTTTGAATAAGCAAGTTGTAACATCTTGGTGCGCATGAGACTATGTTTAAATTGGTTATACATATTAAAAAAATATATATATAAAAATATAAAAATAAAAAATAAAAAAACAATGCCTAAACAAAGCTTTGGGGCAGAGCTGAACAGTGGAAAGCTACCATCATAGATACTGAGGCCATATGAAGTTGAAGCAATGCTCTTCTCTTGTGCTTTCTTCTCATCCACAGAATCAGCAGCAGCTTGGAGTACGTGCACTGAAATTGCGAGTGATGGTCTCATTCGTCTCATGCACTGTATCTATTCACTATGCCAGAAAAGCAATCAGACGACAGAGGAGATCTGTCGTCTGATTAAAAAAATTTCTGTTGTCTAGTACGGTGCCGTCTCTTGGGGCATCAGACGACAGATTTCCTCTGTCGTCTTATTTATCAGACGACAGAAATTTGTTAGGTCTTCTGTTGTCTGATGAAATCGAGACATGAGGCTAGTGAATTCAAACGACAGATAAATGTGGTGTGAACTAGAAACAAATAACAGTTCCTTATAATTTCTGTGGTCTGAATGGACTTATAATAACAGTTAAGTGTTGTTTTATTCCAGTTCAATAACAGTTAACTGTCATTCGTATTCAGTTTAGAATACAATTATCTATCGTCTTTAGTCACCTAAGATAACACTTGTATGTTGTTTTATATGCATTATAGTCACAGATAAGTGTACATTGAACTTAGTTAATACTATATTTATTTACCGTTTGAGTTTAGTCACAGATGACAGTTAAATGACGTTTAAAGGGAATACAAATAACAGTTGTCTGTGGTTTTTATTAACTTATAGTAATAGTTATCTGTTGTGGCATATAACTTGGAATTACAATTAAGTGTGGTTTAAAAGTTGTTAAGGTTACATTTATCTATTGTTGTGGTTTATACTGTACAACAGTTAAATAAAGGTTGAAGAGCACATACAGGACAATTATTTGTTGCTTGAAGCTAATTTGAGCAACAGTTAAATGTTGTTTCATTTTGTTTAAGTGTCCAAATATGAACACATTTTTTCTTGTTTCTGTTGTTCTTTGATGCGTCCAACAACATCATTTTGTTGTTGCTTTCTATTCCAGATGTTATACACGTATCCCTGTTGTGCCATAATCATGTAAATCTGGGAACAACACAATGCATTCATCAAATATGAAATCCATTCACAAAAATACCAATATTTGATCAATCTGTTCCTGCAGCTATATATACATACATCCATCATGGAGCTAAACTTAATAAACATCAGTTCAATAACTCATAGCAGTTGGCATGATCAACAAATGTAACCCAAAAACCACTGATATCTCATACTAGCTACTGATCATAATTAAACTGTACTTGCAGACCAAAAATAGATACTTAGACCAACTGCATAACTAGTTAATATGGGTTATAGATGATGCATGTCCAAAATTAGAATCTTCTCGACACACTAGCTTTGTTGAAATTGGCTGACATACTTTGCCCACTCGGCCCGGACCTGATCAATGTCTTTTTGTGTGTAGAAGTGATTTGCTTTCATTTCCCACTGCAAGTATAAAAAAAAATACAAGTTAATGTGAATGGATATGTTTCACAACATTAATCAGAATTGGAAGGAGTTGATATATATATATATATATATATATATATATATATATATATACCTACCTTAGCACTCCACTGTTGATTTTTGTCCACCCACTATAGGAGAAAATGAATCAGACAACGGGCTAAAGCCTGTTGTCTGATTGAAAATGAGAATGTTGTCTAGTAGCCTGTCGTCTGATTGCATTCAATCAGACGACAGGCTTTTTATGTCGTCTGCTTACTCATTCATACAACACGTATATGTAAATATGTGTTGTCTGAATTTTCGCAATTTTTATTATTTTGGTTAAACTGTTGTAGAGTATAGAATCACACAACAGTTTATTACTCAAGTGTTGTGTGAAATTATTTTAGCACAACAATGTTTCCTTGGGTCTGTTGTCTGTGATTA
The DNA here is from genome assembly GCF_002994745.2 of Rosa chinensis. Classification (NCBI taxonomy): domain Eukaryota; kingdom Viridiplantae; phylum Streptophyta; class Magnoliopsida; order Rosales; family Rosaceae; genus Rosa; species Rosa chinensis. Next base: position 57,962,144 of record NC_037088.1, on the reverse strand, counting down.
ATCTCCAACAACAAGTGTTAGGTGCATGTGTTGTCTTGAATGAACCTCATACTACACTTACTATTTCTTCATGTTGTCTGAATTGCATTTAAGATAACAATTCAGTGGATGTATATGTTGTCTGAATTGCATTTAAGACAACAATTTACTGGATATATATGTTGTCTGAAATGCATTTAAGATGACAAGTGATGGATGCAGGTGTTGTTTTGAATGAACCTCATACCACACTTGCTATTTCTTTCTGTTGTCTGAATTGCATTTAAGACAACAATTTGCTGGATATATATGTTGTCTGAAATGCATTTAAGATGACAAGTGATGGATGCAGGTGTTGTTTTGAATGAACCTCATACCACACTTGCTATTTATTTCTGTTGTCTGAATTGCATTTAAGATAACAATTTACTTTTCCTATATGTTGTCTGAATTGAATTGACACAATTGCTTTTTGGAAATAGGCAAATATGAAAAATGTTGATACAAATAAGTTCTAAATGTCAATTAGTAGCACATCATTCCCGTAGATTGCCAAAACATAAAAAAAAAAACTACAAAGAGGTCTCCTACTACAATGTACTGCTTACATATCAGTTCAAAGTACAATTCATGTCCAACCAAATTTTAACCACAAGAGTGAGCAATATTGTGCCGAGACCCCAGTTGTTAGCCATTTTTTGGTTGAGAATCCCAGTAACTCCATAAACAACAACACTGCAGCAACCACACTGCAGAATAAACAGCTTGCCAGCAACATTGAAACTCATCTGCCCAAGCAAAAAACAACTACTGTCTAAAAAGAAATAATTACATGGTTATAGTAATTACATAACAAACAGATAGTAACTAACTAACTATAACAAATAGGCTGACTTCATTAAAATCATGAATCACTGTGCTAACCTTGGGGCAAAATCCTTAAAACTCTCAAACCCTTGCCTGTAGGAGTTTAAAAACCTGGACTTTCCAACTTCTTGAATATATGCAACTTTGAAGCACCAACCACAGAAAGAACAACAAATCAAATCAAAAGACGAAATCAGCAACACATCCCAAAAATAAACAAAAAAAAAAGCAGCAACAGAGTAGTACCTACTCTGAGATTCTAACAACTTTTGCCAGACTGAAACTCCTTTACCTGTATTGGACACTATATAGTATATATGAGGGATGTAAATAAATAATAAAATCAGTAAGTGCAGAAAGCAGTAGGTTATACAAACCAAACAACACGAAGAAGAGGATGGAACACTTTTAGGTGCCAGGAAAAAAGATTTCCAATGATCATAATCGAACAATTCATACCATGAACAGAGCAGAAAAGGATAAGAGGTAATAAGTTTCACATAACATACAGAAAAGGAAGAACAAAACTCAATATTTTTGTAAGAGAAAATGGAAGTGAAGCTTCACGAAAATGTAAGAACAAAACCCCAATGACGACCTTCTTGGCCCTGGCGATCTTGCCTTCTCTGCAACCGCAGCTGTTAGTGCCGGCTCTCGCTGCTTTAATTGTTAACAAGAGAAGCATTTCGTGAATCTCCCTCCATTGTGTCTCTATAAAACATCCAAATATCAGAAAAGTCACGAATATATAGATCAACACAATGATGCTAACTACATAGTACATAGTTGGAGTGGAATTACTCCCTTTCAGCCTTGTTAATTGCTAGATTGGAAAGCTGCAGAGACATACATAAGGAGATTATACCCCCAAAACAAGAGAAGAAGGATGAGACGAAACAAAAGGAGAAGAGTTCCTCAAAACCCCCAGAGAAAAAGGAGGAAAAGAAAGAGAAGGAGAAGGAGAGTGGTAAATCAACTGAAATAGATACCAAGGTTGTAGACGTTAAGGAAGAGATAAAGGTGGTGGAGGTTAAGACAAAAGAGGGGAGTGCTCCTTATTTCATTCACTATGTCTATGCTCCACAAATATTTAGTGATGAAAATCCAAATGCTTGCTCTATAATGTAACTATCAGAATCTGTAAGCAGGTATATTATGCTTTTGAGGTTCAGTTTGGGGTTAGTTTTTTTTTTTTTTTTCCTTCATATTTGAATCCTTCAAATAAAGTAATGTAGTACTATTATAAGCTATATTTTTGTTGGACAACACTATTATACTCTAGCTAATTAAGTAATTCACACTAACTATAGCTAGGGTATATATTCAGGCGTAGATTGAGGAATTCCTCTCTATATGGGAACAAGACTATGACCTAAGAGGCCGAGTGCATCGAAACGTAGTTGCATTTATAATAGCAGCACTTAATTTTTGTCCATTCTGTAGCCTCTAGCTTTGAGACTTTTCCACAAACCCTTTACCGTTGTAACCTTGATGAACACATATAGCTATTTCATGGGCTCTGGTGAAACTAATGGTGAATACAGCAAGGTTACAAGGGTAAAGGTTTTTTGAATGCATATAGCAACACTTAATTTTTACCCTTACACATATAGCTATAACCCTTGTAACCTTGCTGTATTCACCATTGGTTTAACTTGGTAAGGAAAATTTTCACACTCACCACCTGATCGATCGTCCTATTGCAATCTGATTTTTAAAATACAAGTGTAAATTCTAACACAATTGAACCATCACATGATCATGAGGATGATAAAGAACTAATACTACTCTTTTTAGTACGATCGATTGAGTTGCTATTATCATCCACTTGACTGTATTATCTTCTAAATAAAAGCTGTTTATGATATGGAATCAAGAGGATTCTCTCCTCGTATTCTAATTTGGTCTTGACATTGTACTTACCAATTGAGCGACCTGTACTCAATGATCTGGTGTACCAAGACTATGCTAACAGCCTAAGACCCAGTCTTCTCTTATCTGTCAGGCATAATAGTATTTTATGAAGAAGACCAAAGGATTTAGGCACTTATTCCTACCCCCACCCCCAACAAAAACTAATATAAAGACCTCTCATAATAGGATTTGGAGCTGCTAGATAGTAGGGGAAGTATGTCCAATTTAACAGAGGAGAGGTCATCCTTAATTCTAATTATTATATAATTTCATTTACTTTCGTTTTTTCATTTTTCTGGGAGTAGAGATCGATCTAATGAGAAACTGATACTCATATATATCCCAGGTACTTAAAAACTAAGCTAGAAAGAAGCCATATATGACATAGATTAATGAGTCAAAGTAATAATAAATAATCTGAGACGACACTTAGAACTAATCCAGGGTACTTTGTGCCAAATAGCAAAACCAAACCTAGCTAGGCTACTAGCGGTATTGATGATTATATAATAGAGATATATGTCATACATATCATGTTTCTAAGATCTATCTGCATATACAGAGTAACAGAGAGGAGGGGAGAGAGAGAGAGAGAGACCGACCTGGATGGGAAGCATTAGGTGATTTGAAGAGCTGTGTCCTGCAGGGATGGACAATAAAACGGGTTCAATGGATTTCCAGTGGGACAAGCCCAAAAGGTTGATCATTTCTATGTCAACGAATCCAATAGGTACTAACTTGTACCAGTAACCAATCTCAACTACATTGGACTTCCGACAATACGCAGATATACTCTTTGGTAAGCATGAAATCGATTGAAAAGTAATCCTTTTCAATGATACACAACCGTCGGTAAACAGTTCTCTGCTCACTCTTGGTAACCCTACAAGTGATTTGAGATATACACACCGCGAAAATCCAAGGTAATCTAGCCCTCCAAGGCCTCTGATACAATCAGGTAAGCTACAAATTGGATTCTCACATAGATACAGTTTCTTCAGTGAGGATAAGTTACCAAAATCCCTAGGAAAAGCATCAACAGAAAGTTTGCAGTCTGCAAGTGTTGAAACCGAAAAAAAAAATTCAAGAGCCCATAGAAAAATTTCCGTAAAGGAAAAAGTGTAAAAGAAGCACGTTGCTTCTAGAAGTTTATTTTAACTTTATCTACTATTGGGTTACTCTAGCTCTGTTCAAATTCTACAAAGGAGAGAAAGTAGAGCAATACAACAATTAATGAAGTTGAAGGGTACACGTTCAGCAGATAAAGGTAGAGTTATTGAAGCCAAATTAATCACAAACTCTCAGCCTTGATATGTTTGAGTCCAACTCCATCACTATCACGTCATCTTGGCAAACCCAAGTTGCCTATATATAAAGAGCGACTCTACAGCCAAAAAAAAGGAGGAACGGGAGGAGAAAAGCAGCGTGAGGAGGAGCGTGAAGAGGCAGAGTTACAGCAGCCAAGGAGAGGAAGAAAGCAAGAAAGAGGAGGTGAGCCTTTCACCAATCTGCACCTTTTCCTTTGCTGTCCTCAAATGATGCAGGCCTCCAACGAAGTGATACCGTAGGGTATCAATATCATGCTCCGACACGGCGTGCCTTAGGGTGCCGATATTGTCGTCGAGCTCCAGCACGGCGTGCCTTCGGGTGGCGTATCATCCTCAAGCTCCGACATGGTGTGCCTTTGGGTGCCGATATTGTCGTCGAGCTCCATCACGGCGTGCCTTAGGGTGCCGTATCATCCTCAAGCTTCGACATGGTGTACATTAGGATGCCGTATTGTCGTCAAACCCCGACGATATCGCTGGGCACCATTTTTGCCCTCAAAATCCGGGTGACGGCCGTTGGTTCGTAAAATCCCAGCAGCAGCCCCCTGGCTCTCCCATGTTCCAGTAGCAAGCGCTGCTCTCAAGTTCCAGCGGTGCCACAAAGCATTGATTGAAACCTGCAACAATCTGCAAGCAGGAATGTCAAAAGAAGAAGAAAAGAAAGAGATGAACTCATCACTTTTATCCTCACTGACATCAGAAAAAAAGCAAGCAAAAAGCTTCCCTGTCAGACTATCTTAACAAAAACATCTGAGCAAGGAGAGTCCTTGAAACTCCGGCTCTTCTGCTCTTAAAACCAAAGTGAGCTCGGTGGTTTCTCTAAAAAAAAAGTCAAAGAAGAAACCCAGAAGAGTTACAAGAATGCAGTTCATAAAAAAATAATAAATAGAAAATGGGATGTGTGGCCTATCGTTCTCCATCAGTGAATATGGCAGAGCCACCTCTTGGAAAGTCACTTAGTGGAGCATATAATCACATGGTCAAGTTTTCTCCAACACACCAAGGACAAAACCCAAATATAGATAAGAGCAAAGTTTGACGGTGGTCTTCCATAATCAAGAGGAATGCTTATTTAAACATGTCTTCTTGTTATACAAAGCTGGAACATGATGGCACCACCATGAAGTAAGGACAAAAGAAGCAAACCTAATTAAAGCAAGTTTTGTTTCTTTGCAAATAAAAAACAAGCTTCCAAAGACCAGTTCGTAAGCACCAAATTGAAAACCATACTGGAGTTCCAAGGCAATGATTAACAGGCCATGATAGGAGGTGCAAGTAAGACATGTTCTTCTTCAAATTAAAGCCTGCAATAAAGCTAACATGCATGAAGCTACAAAGAAGGATAATTGATTTTGCTGCTGAAGATTGATACCACAAAGCACTTGTTCGATAAAATGCAGAAGTCAAATCGAACATCAAAAGGTGAAGAAGCAAACTCCTGAGTGGTGGATACCCTGTCAAAATGTCAGCACCTGAGTCTTTGAATTACAAAGCTAGAAGCAAAAAAAAAACAAAATGGAGAGGGCCCTCACCCAATTTTTCTCACTAAGAAGCGATAAAGCCAATTGCAAGCTTCCATGGTTGAGAAATTCTGTTTTGACAAAGACCCAGGCTCGTCTCCATCTCCAAGTCATGTTGCGTCTCCAAATCCATCTCAAAGTCCTTCATCGATTGGCAAAGGTATGCCTTGTTTGAGGTCGTCTGGGTTTGGCTAAGAGAAGAAAGAAAGAAAGGGAGCAAAAAAATGGAACAGCATCTTCCTTGTTGGCGTGAAGTCCTAGCAGCTGGGCCTCCGTTTCACTTTGGGCCTCCAAGAAGCTTCCAGTAGCTGCCCATAATAAATCTGGGTGTCCCAAAGAAATACATTTGACGGGTTCAAAAAATATACACACATCCGTTGGATAAAAGTTGGTACAAAACCGAAATACCGATTCCTGATGAACTACAGTGGTTTGATCCCTTCACAGGGTATGTAGGCAGTCTAGCGACCCACTAGATACAACCGCAACTCCAAACAGAATCTCTGACTCCACCAGTCAAATTCAACCAATCCCAAATGAATCACTGACTCCAGTCAAATTCTCCTAACACCACAAAAATCAAATCCATTCCAAATGACACAAATAAAGTCCAAACCAAATTCAAGGGCTTGAAACCCTTCCCCAAACACAAATTCAAAATAAATGGGTCATCTACCCATTTAAATCTCAAAAGCTGGAACTACATGTGGTTTGATCCCGCAAAGGGTATGTAGGCAATCTAGAACCAAATTTATCTAGATGCAACCGCGTCCTAAACACCAAATCGAATCCCTGGTCCACTCAAACCAAATTCGTCCCAAACACTACTCTCATTCCAAAATCAAAGCCCTCCAATGAGTCATTCACTCATTAGAACTCTTGAACTACGAGTGGCTTGATCCCTTCCCGGGTACGTAGGCAACCCATTCCAAAATTCGGGTGCAGCCGCAAAAACAAACAAACACACACTGGTTTCTTTATAAATGGAATCAAAGGGTGTTCTCTTGTAACAAGAGATTGTAATTAAGAGACACATTCTGTCTTGAATGGGTCGAACCCGAAATAATTAAAACTCTATTCTGTTAATGAATATGAGTGAAATTACGTTGGGTGACATTTTCACTTTGTGCAATTTTTAACTCAACATAATTTTTGGCACGCCCGGTGGGATCCATTTTCCTTTTCATCTCCATTCAGTAAGAGACTAATCGATTTTGTTACTTGTTTGTCTCAGGAAATAAAATGGTACCACAAGTAACAATCCACTTCCATGAGCTCAAGGGTACTCAATCAAAGGATGGATGTGCAAGACAAGCTGGTCATCGCAAATCATTCATCCTTGATCAAGCTTCAATTTCAAGCAATTTATCGAAGCCCAACCATGATGTCAAAGTGTACAAGACTTCTTTGACGATTGACAAGACCCAATTGAAGAAAGCACCTTCAAAGAATGCCCTCAGAAATGCAAGGAAGAGGGTTGCAAGAGCTCTAAGGAGAAACGCCACTAAGGCCCAATCAGAGGAAGCTATTGAAGCAGTCCAATCAACAGTAGCTACTCAAAATACATCAACAACTTTGGAAGTCATACAGGCTTCAACAGTTGAGACATATCATGCCCCCGTCATCACTCAAATTATGATTGGCACAATTCCAATCAATTTGATCACTACAACATCAACATATGTGGCTACTCAAATCAACACATTTGCCACAGAAAATGCAATGGTGGAATCCACCAAGAAAGAAGATGAGGTTCTAACAAGGCCCGAAGCCCAAAGCCTCAAGTCCTCACAACAAGCATCAACAGTCAATACAACTTCCAAACGATCACAAACTGTTAAGTTCATTTTGACCTCTGACAGTTTGTCCAAAGGAAGAAATGTCGCAATGCCACAAAGAGCATGCCAAGCTCGAAAAATGGTGGGGGCATTTCAAGCTAATATATCACAGGGGGCATTTTCCGAGTTCCAAGTCAAAATAAGACCTCATACTCGATCAACAGAGACCTCTAAATGGTCCAAGAAAAATACAGACACAAAGTCTGAGACTGTGTCAGTTATGATGACTAATGCAACAACACTTGAGGAGCAAATGCAACAATTGCAATCAGGACTAGCTCAAGTTGAAGCAGAGGTAGCTCAAAGGCAAGCTGACAAAGAAGTGGAAGCCAAGAAGTGTGCTGAAGTTGAGGCTGAAATAGTCAAACAACTAGCCGCTAAAGATGCTGAAATTGCTGACCTAGTGGCAAAGTGTTCTCTCCTTATGAATGAAAAGGACAAAAAGAAAAAGAACCACGAGAAGTCTGGTCATTCTGATTCAAATGTGTTCACGCTACAAGATGTCAAGACTATGATAGCTGAAGGGATCAGAGAATTCCAGTTGTCTCTAAATCCCCCAGTTTCTGGGTATCTGAAACCATATCCTGCCCATTATGATGCATTACCATTTCCCAAAGGGTATCAGAGGCCAACTTTCGACAAGTTCGACGGAGTAAATAGTTCTCCTCATGAACATTTGGCTCATTTCTACTCAGCTTGTGGGGAAACATCACAGGTTGATGCATTATTAATCAGGCAATTTGTCCAATCTCTTAAAGGAGCAGCTTTCACCTGGTACACTCAACTACAACCTGGTTCTATAGTCACATGGGATGACATGCAAAAAGCCTTCCTAGCACAATTTGTCTCCTCAGGGAAGAAAGTCTCAATAATTGATTTAGCTTATACTAAACAAAGGCCTGATGAAGGCGTCAATGCGTTCATTTCTAGATGGAGGAGCGTAAATCTCCAATGTCCGGAGAAACTGACAGAACAATCTGCAGTACAAATGTGTTCAAACAATCTCCTCCCAGAAATAGCAACTTTTGTTAGCACCGCAGAGCCTCAAACATTCGATGCACTTGTCTCAAAGGCTAGTAATGTCGAAAGACAGATTGCTCGTAAGAAAACTGACAATACAAGGGACTCACTAGCTACCTTTGTCAAAAATGACGAAAAGTCAAATGCGTGCAAAGGAAAAGAAAAGTCAAGAAAACTCACTCTCAGTGAAAGAAAAGAAGTCAAATACTCTTTTGACGATGATGACGTCGAACAAATATTCAGTGAGCTCTACAAAGCAAAAGCAATTGAGCTTCCTGAACCAAAACGACCGAGTGATGTCAACAAGATCAAGAATCGCGAATTTTGTCGATACCATCGTATTGTCAGTCATCCAACAAGCAATTGTTTCATTTTGAAGAACATAATTCAGGAAATGATCAACAACAAAGAAATAGAGGTGGAGACATCGTCACCAAAGTGAAGCTCAAATTGCGGGCGATGAACTCAAACGGTGCTACAAAAAAAAAAAAAAAAAAATTAGAGCAAAAAAAAAATGATGAAATGAATGAAAAATGAAAAAGCCTGTTGAACGAAAAACCCACAAAGGGTAGTTCAAGCAAAAGTTAAGGCTTTAAAAAAAAAAAAAAAAAAAAAAAAAAAAAAAAAGCACCCAGAACTACGGCGGCTTGATCCCTCAAAAGGGGTACGTAGGCAGTCTAGTGTTAAAACTAGATGCAGCCACCCAAAAAAAAAATTTCCTGAATCAATCAGGTGAACTACGTTTGGCTTGATTCCTTCACAGGATACGTAGGCAGTCTAGCAAATAAACTAGATTCAGCCATATTTTCAAAGCAATCTCTTTGTTTCCTAACATATTTCATATGAGATTAAACAGGGAAGCAGAGATTGATTTATCAAGTTGCTGCTACATGAGCATCATCAGTTAATCGTTGGAATCTTCTTTAAAATATGAATCAAACTCCGACAACCAGCAGGGAGCATTTGGTTTATCAAAACATGAGAAGAATCATACAACTGGTAATTGCAAGATAGCTCAAGAGTTTCCCAAATCCATAATCATGAGGATGCAGCTTGTCATCAAAGCTCTTGGAAGGAATACAAGTCAAGGAAACTCTTCGAGAAGAAATCTTCTCGAGGGAGATCGAGTAAGAAGAAATCTTCTCCAGGTTGATCCAAGTGAGGGGAAATCTTCTTGAGGAAAATCTCCTCGAAACAAATCTAAGTGAGGAGAAATCTTCTCGAGAAAGGTCTCCTCGAAATAAATCCAAGTGAGGAGAAATCTTCTCGAGGTTGATTTAAGTAAGAAGGAATCTCCTCAATGAAGGTCCAGGTGAGTGGAGATCTCCTGGAGCTTGATCCCCACGAGCTTGATGTAAGTAAGGAGGAAGCTCTTCGAGAAAGATTCGAGTGAGAGGAAACTTCCTCAAGGAAAATCCTGGTGAGGTGTAATCTCTTCAAGGCTGATCCAGGTGGAAAGGAAAAATCTCTTCCAAAACACATTTACTCACCGACGGATTGTGATCAAGTGCTACAAAGCTACACAATTCTCAAGAACTCCTAGCATGTATGAGTATAAACTACAAAGCACAAATGTTGTCAAGCCTCGCACGCACAAAGCTGTTCCACGCACGACGCTTGAGGGGGCAACTGTTGAAACCGAAAAAAAAAATTCAAGAGCCCATAGAAAAATTTCCGTAAAGGAAAAAGTGTAAAAGAAGCACGTTGCTTCTAGAAGTTTATTTTAACTTTATCTACTATTGGGTTACTCTAGCTCTGTTCAAATTCTACAAAGGAGAGAAAGTAGAGCAATACAACAATTAATGAAGTTGAAGGGTACACGTTCAGCAGATAAAGGTAGAGTTATTGAAGCCAAATTAATCACAAACTCTCAGCCTTGATATGTTTGAGTCCAACTCCATCACTATCACGTCATCTTGGCAAACCCAAGTTGCCTATATATAAAGAGCGACTCTACAGCCAAAAAAAAGGAGGAACGGGAGGAGAAAAGCAGCGTGAGGAGGAGCGTGAAGAGGCAGAGTTACAGCAGCCAAGGAGAGGAAGAAAGCAAGAAAGAGGAGGTGAGCCTTTCACCAATCTGCACCTTTTCCTTTGCTGTCCTCAAATGATGCAGGCCTCCAACGAAGTGATACCGTAGGGTATCAATATCATGCTCCGACACGGCGTGCCTTAGGGTGCCGATATTGTCGTCGAGCTCCAGCACGGCGTGCCTTCGGGTGGCGTATCATCCTCAAGCTCCGACATGGTGTGCCTTTGGGTGCCGATATTGTCGTCGAGCTCCATCACGGCGTGCCTTAGGGTGCCGTATCATCCTCAAGCTTCGACATGGTGTACATTAGGATGCCGTATTGTCGTCAAACCCCGACGATATCGCTGGGCACCATTTTTGCCCTCAAAATCCGGGTGACGGCCGTTGGTTCGTAAAATCCCAGCAGCAGCCCCCTGGCTCTCCCATGTTCCAGTAGCAAGCGCTGCTCTCAAGTTCCAGCGGTGCCACAAAGCATTGATTGAAACCTGCAACAATCTGCAAGCAGGAATGTCAAAAGAAGAAGAAAAGAAAGAGATGAACTCATCACTTTTATCCTCACTGACATCAGAAAAAAAAGCAAGCAAAAAGCTTCCCTGTCAGACTATCTTAACAAAAACATCTGAGCAAGGAGAGTCCTTGAAACTCCGGCTCTTCTGCTCTTAAAACCAAAGTGAGCTCGGTGGTTTCTCTAAAAAAAAAGTCAAAGAAGAAACCCAGAAGAGTTACAAGAATGCAGTTCATAAAAAAATAATAAATAGAAAATGGGATGTGTGGCCTATCGTTCTCCATCAGTGAATATGGCAGAGCCACCTCTTGGAAAGTCACTTAGTGGAGCATATAATCACATGGTCAAGTTTTCTCCAACACACCAAGGACAAAACCCAAATATAGATAAGAGCAAAGTTTGACGGTGGTCTTCCATAATCAAGAGGAATGCTTATTTAAACATGTCTTCTTGTTATACAAAGCTGGAACATGATGGCACCACCATGAAGTAAGGACAAAAGAAGCAAACCTAATTAAAGCAAGTTTTGTTTCTTTGCAAATAAAAAACAAGCTTCCAAAGACCAGTTCGTAAGCACCAAATTGAAAACCATACTGGAGTTCCAAGGCAATGATTAACAGGCCATGATAGGAGGTGCAAGTAAGACATGTTCTTCTTCAAATTAAAGCCTGCAATAAAGCTAACATGCATGAAGCTACAAAGAAGGATAATTGATTTTGCTGCTGAAGATTGATACCACAAAGCACTTGTTCGATAAAATGCAGAAGTCAAATCGAACATCAAAAGGTGAAGAAGCAAACTCCTGAGTGGTGGATACCCTGTCAAAATGTCAGCACCTGAGTCTTTGAATTACAAAGCTAGAAGCAAAAAAAAAACAAAATGGAGAGGGCCCTCACCCAATTTTTCTCACTAAGAAGCGATAAAGCCAATTGCAAGCTTCCATGGTTGAGAAATTCTGTTTTGACAAAGACCCAGGCTCGTCTCCATCTCCAAGTCATGTTGCGTCTCCAAATCCATCTCAAAGTCCTTCATCGATTGGCAAAGGTATGCCTTGTTTGAGGTCGTCTGGGTTTGGCTAAGAGAAGAAAGAAAGAAAGGGAGCAAAAAAATGGAACAGCATCTTCCTTGTTGGCGTGAAGTCCTAGCAGCTGGGCCTCCGTTTCACTTTGGGCCTCCAAGAAGCTTCCAGTAGCTGCCCATAATAAATCTGGGTGTCCCAAAGAAATACATTTGACGGGTTCAAAAAATATACACACATCCGTTGGATAAAAGTTGGTACAAAACCGAAATACCGATTCCTGATGAACTACAGTGGTTTGATCCCTTCACAGGGTATGTAGGCAGTCTAGCGACCCACTAGATACAACCGCAACTCCAAACAGAATCTCTGACTCCACCAGTCAAATTCAACCAATCCCAAATGAATCACTGACTCCAGTCAAATTCTCCTAACACCACAAAAATCAAATCCATTCCAAATGACACAAATAAAGTCCAAACCAAATTCAAGGGCTTGAAACCCTTCCCCAAACACAAATTCAAAATAAATGGGTCATCTACCCATTTAAATCTCAAAAGCTGGAACTACATGTGGTTTGATCCCGCAAAGGGTATGTAGGCAATCTAGAACCAAATTTATCTAGATGCAACCGCGTCCTAAACACCAAATCGAATCCCTGGTCCACTCAAACCAAATTCGTCCCAAACACTACTCTCATTCCAAAATCAAAGCCCTCCAATGAGTCATTCACTCATTAGAACTCTTGAACTACGAGTGGCTTGATCCCTTCCCGGGTACGTAGGCAACCCATTCCAAAATTCGGGTGCAGCCGCAAAAACAAACAAACACACACTGGTTTCTTTATAAATGGAATCAAAGGGTGTTCTCTTGTAACAAGAGATTGTAATTAAGAGACACATTCTGTCTTGAATGGGTCGAACCCGAAATAATTAAAACTCTATTCTGTTAATGAATATGAGTGAAATTACGTTGGGTGACATTTTCACTTTGTGCAATTTTTAACTCAACAGCAAGACTTAACTCAACTAAAGTGCAGGGAAAAGAAGCCCAAAAATTATCAATACGTTTATCTATTGGTGGCCATGACTTGAGCTCCCCAGCGAGTATTCGATTTATTGGAACTTCATCGGCTTCAAGAACTTTCAGAGATATCATATTCCTCATTTCCATTGGAAACTCATAAAGATTTGAGCAACCGGACAAAGTAAGTGTTTCAAGTGATTTCAAATTAGCAACATTAAATGGAAATCAAATTATCAAACCATTTCTAACTACCCAATCAGTATCATTACCTTAATTAAAATCAACATCAAGTGATCAAGATCGAAAATTCAAAAGGAAATTGAACCCATTTGAAATTGAACCCGTTTCTAACTACCCAATCACTCAATCAGTATCATTACCTTAATTAAAATCAAGATCAAGATCAAAAGATAATCAAAGCCATTTGAAATTGAACCCATCAGAAACTTAGAAGAGAAGAAGAGGAGGACTGGAGGAGGCGAGGAGCCGAGGAGAAGAAGAAGATGGAGAGGGAGAGAGAGATAGTGAGATACCTGGAGGCGGAGCTCGGAGACCGGACAGGAGGAGACGGGTTGCTGGTTGCTGGTTATAGCCTTGCTCGTTGTGTTCCGTGTTCGGGACTCGGGAGTGCTCCAAGTCTTCAACCCCGAGTTCGGCAGTGGCCGGTGGGGCTTGAAAGGCTGGAGGCGGAGCTCGGAGACCGGAGATGGGTTGCTGGTTACAGCCTAGCAGGTTGCTGTGTTCTGTCTGTTAAATGGACCGGAGATGGATTAAATCGAAAATGGAGAGAGAGAGAGAAAGAGGGTTGCGGTAAAGAACAAAGAATGAGGGAATTGGGTTAGGAGATGGAGAGAGAGAGATGGAGGCTGAAGAGTGAAGAGAGTCACCACTGAGGGAGAGAGAGAGAGAGAGAGAGAGAGAGAGGGAGGGAGGCGGTAATCGACCGAAGAGAAGCGGGTGAGAGAGGCTGAGTCAAACACGCAGGGGAAGAAAAGGGCCAATTTTTTTTAGCGAAGGGAGGGAACCCTAAACTAGATAGATTTCGAGGTTTTTTTTTTTTTTTTTTGATACAAAAAGTTTTCCAGGATTTTCAACCCACCAAATTAATTAAATTTTTCTTTTTTGGGTTTCTCAGACAACATATGTCATTGCAAGTGTTGTCCCAAATTTGCAAATTTCAGTTTATGACTGTGTGTTGGCTGAGGGGAAGAGAAACGACAAGATTAACACATATGTCGTCTGACGTACTCAGACGACATATAAATTCAATATGTCGTCTGTTATGTGTCGTCTGATTCACTTTCTCCTATAGTGACCGTCAACATCCAATGACAACTAACATTAAAATGTTCAACTCAATACCCAAATTAATGAAGATAACATGCATTTATACTGTAGATATTAGGAGGTAATGATCATCATCATCATATATGTCTCTATTTCTCTTCTTCACAATTTTACGCTTTACTCCTTCCTATATTTATAAACAATAATATGCATCATTATTAGATAAAAATCACTACTACAAAAACATGATTTAAGGACATTGAAACCATGTCCTTAAATACATACAAGGACTCTTAAAAAAAGAGTCCTCTATCCGGGAGTCATCATAAGTCCGAAACAAGGATATTGGAAATGTGTCCTCTTTTCTATATGAGGACACAGTTTGTGTGTCCTTAAGGCTCTAAAAATGGTGTCCTTGAATCCATAAGAGGACACCAAGAAAGTCTGTTCAATTACACAAACACAAAAGCTTTAACCCTTTCAGCAGATGCAACCAAAGCCAAGAACTCAAACCTTAATCAAAACAATAGCAACCGTTACCAACTTCAATCCCAAAAAAAGACAAATGAAATCAGAATGCATGCCAACAAAAGATTAAAAAGTCACAAATTGTAAGATACTCAAAAGATTAACAGCTATGAATCTGGAGGAAAAAAAAAAAAAGAGAACTGCAATCCAAATTTCAAATACGTACCCATATCACTCTAAATGAAAGCTTTATCCTATAAGTTAAATTTCTTGAAAATTGTTGAAGTAGAACTGAAATTTTTGCTGAGATCGGAAGGCGTGTCTCAAAATTCAATATGATTAGATCAATTACTGACAAAAAGTGTTAATCAGATGTCATCAAAGATTGGACCTTGTTGTCTTAGATCCCAATTATGATTCTCAATTAGTTTAATAACATTGATTACACCACTGTCAACTTCAAGCTTCCTGAAGCTTTCCCCAACTTTAGAACAAAGTTCTATTAACTGTGTTAAGGGCTTAGCTGCCTGTGTTTTACTCCAACAGAATCTACACTTAACGAATCTAAATGCAACAATCTGTCTATTTAAAAACATCATGTAACTATTTTTGCAAAGAATATATAACAAAGAAGAAAAGAACGAATGATTCAGACAAATAATAAGAAGATTTGAAAGTTGAATCTCAATTCGATTACTGCTATGATTGTTGCTGCATTCTTAATATATTATCAAAGGGTAAAATTCAATAAAGACAACTGAAACAATTTCGTTATGAAACCCAAAGCATTATATCATATAGTTATAAATTCTAACTTGAACTGAAAAACTGACAGAAATCTAAAGATCAATTTGTGGTAACAGATTTCGGAGACCCTGCAAATCATGTTCCTACATACTGCTATCAGTCAATCAAAAGAAATAAAAAAAACTTAGAAAAACATCAAAATCGCATCCAAAATTAGTTAACCATTAATTCAATTGAAAACTGCAAACCAGAATTGATCTAGAAAAATCACAAATCAAGCAATGTTCTTACCTGTTTTCAAATTATAATTTGCTTATCCCAAACCTGCATTAGAAAAAAAAATCATCCCTTAGTAAATAATAACAAACATAAATTAGATTAAAAACCAGATCTTTTTTTATTTCCTTCAGTTTGCTTTTTGTATCTAACAGTACGAAAAGAGTTTGGTTGTTCGAACTATTCAAAAAGTAGACCAAAGGCTACAAAATCAGAGTAAACTTCATATATAAACGATTGAATAATATGATAATTGAATCCCCTCCTGTATTTGATTCGATTTTGTTCTTACCCTAAACTTTTAATTAAGGAAAGAAAGAGACAACAGAAGCTTTGTTTTTAGACATAGTAAGAGCTCGGAAATTAAGTTCTATCAAGGCAAGGACATTCAATTTGTTATAATCAATGTTATCAATCAAACTCGTAATATCTAACTTTTCCAAAAGAAACAAAGATTGATTTGTCCTGTTGTCTTCTGTATCTTAGTGCTTGCCTGCTTGGACTTTTACAAACCTAGAAAACGAACAACATGAATTTGGGATCAATCGCTGTCAAGAAGATAATAATATAGCTAAAGTTAAACGAAATCCCTTTGGGTATATGAGCAAAAGATGGATAACAATGATATTGACGTTGATCTTACTTAGCTGGAAGCTTACCAAATTCTCACTGTTGCAAGGACCACAGCTGCACTCCAAGATCAAACGAAGGAATGAGAAATCAAGAGCAACTAATCTTAATATATTAAGATATACCAAAAAGCATGAGCTGGGTGGGAAACTAAAATAAATTTAGTCGTTATAGCAAGCTTTTTCTTTGGCTCTCCTAATATTCTTTGACCTGAATGATGTACATTTCTATTTTCGTTATCTTTCTCCATGTCTGCATCATAATCCTTATACGATAAAACTACGTAATAGAATAACTATCAAACTGAAATAAAGGGAATTTTCCTAAACAGACTGTGACACTGAGAGAAGCTCCCAACAGAAAAGCAGAACCAAAAGTTGCAATTTATCTTACTGTCACAATTTGGCAAACAGACTATGAATGAAACTAATCAGTTTCCCAAACGCAATGAATCAGAATTTATGCAATTCATAAAATGAAAAAGTCTATGAATTTAAATGATCGAGTGAATGTTCTTTGTAATAATTGAAATAAGGCAAATAGCTTGCAAGGACTTGCCTTAGAAATGAATTTGGAATAGGCTATCTACAGTGGTTTAATGTTACTCTAACTAAAAATATGATTTCATAGGTTACCGCAATTGATCACACAAACCCCAAAGCTGGTGAGTGTGCATCTGTTTGGTTTTTTCTCTTATGCAACCTGTTTCACGTCTTTGTTGAACCTTGCTTTAGTCCATAGATTTGCCCATTTTTTCATTGGAAATCAATTGATTACCTTCGTTATACTTAAACATCATTAAACAAATTGATGAAAGATTTGATATTGTGAGAAATAAGAAGCATACCTTGAAACTGTTGCAGTTGGCTACCCAGATGTCAAAGTAGAAAACAAAGGGATCTGCGCAACATAAAAAGTAATATCAGTTGACAATTAAGAACAACTAATAATGGAATAGAAATTATCGTACATAAAAAGTTGAAAGAATAGCAGCAAAAAGAAATTTTCATTAAACATTAAACTTGTTTTGTTCTCTCAGATTGGTAATAGAAGCTGAGCTTCCGAGCTGTTGAAAAGTAAAAACATGTATTATCATTGAGAACGAAACCAAGAACAGGCAAATACTCACAGATCTTCTGCTTTCGTCTCTTCTATTCCTCTTTTCTCTCTGCTCTTTTCTTTCGCTTTTGTTGATCTTGATGGTCTTTTCTTTCTTCTCTCTTCTTTCCACGGCTCACATATCTTCCCCTTTCGTCCCTTCTATTTCTCTTCTCTCTCTGCTCCCTTCTTTCAGTTTTGCTGATCTTGATGGAAGCCACTCAATCCCAACTCCCGATCATTATCCCTATCCAACACAGACCAGCTTGATAAATGAAATAAATGATCTGACTGATATGGTAGCCAATGGTATATACTACAAAATAACTATTATAAATTAAACTTGCACTTCTTTTCAGTCACCTGGAACTTTCATCAAATAGGTGGTGTGCATGTAAGGCCAAACACATCTATGATGTTCTCAACCATTTTAACTTCACCAAGGAGATCATTTGCCTCACATTTCAAACAATGCCTATCAATTCAAATCTCAGAAGTAACAAATGTTTGAAAGACAATGCGAGGTTAATGACTTCCTTGGCTTGATAATGAAAATGAATTTCTTTGAAAGAGGTAAAAATTGATAACCTGGATTGTTAGACAATAACCACTACATCTCTTTTAGTAGCTCAGACAAGGGAACCAAATGATTAAAGGCAAAAATTGATAACCTGGACTATTCAAAAGAAAAAAATGAGAACTTGATGTTGATAAAGGAATGTATTGGGTGAAGCTATATCGATAGGAATTCTATACCTTTGGCTTGAACATGACGTGCTCGTTCGAGACCCAGATCTATCCTCCAGCTATAGGAGGATTCAAAGAAGCAATTATCTGTTAAAACCAAGAGTACCCCATGAAAAATAAACAGTGTAATCCCCAACCATGAACCTATAAATCTGAGTACCCACCAACAATTAGGGAGATAATAGTACCTGAAAGTCTGCATCTTCTATAGTCCTGATTTTGGAGTTATTGACTCCTCAACCTTCTATCTGGGTTGATAGAACGAAATTAGGTCAGGAGAGCATAACACTGATAGAATATCAGGAAACCAATTTGTTTTTCTTCTGTTGCGAAGAGCAAAGCAAAGTATTGAACACTGAAGGACCCTTCGGCCGTCACAGAGGAGGAGAAGAAAACGGAGAGGGAGAGAGATGGTTAGATACCTGGAGGCGGAGCCGCGGAGATGGGTTGCTGGTGGGGATTGAAAGACTGGAGTCGGTGGCCAGTGGGGCTTGAAAGGCTGGAGGCCCAGATCGGAGGCCGGAGATGGGTTGCTGGTTCTAGCCTTGCACTCTTGCAGGTTGCCGAGTCGGGAGAACTCCAAGTCTCTAATCGAGTTGGCGAGGTCAGCGATGGGGGAGCAGAGATGTATCGCTGCCCGTCATCGATTCGTCAAGGAGAATAGGAGAGAAATCTGGGTGAGAGAGGACTGGGTTTCAGAAATTAGATTTGATTTGAGAGATGGCCGATTTTTGAGAGGTATAGAGTTTCTGTTGGTAAGAGAGTTTAGACAGAGAGGTAAAACGAAGCTGCTAGATTTTGTGTTATGTACAAACAGACTTCAAATAAAAAAATTCAAACTCACCTTATTCAAACAACAGAATTTCTTAGCTCTGTTGTCTGAATAGTTTTACATTCACTGGTCATCGATAGGGTTTGGGAATTTAGGAGGGAAAAGACTTATTCTTGTTGGAGGGAAATCTAAACGTTTTGCTAAGAAAATTTTCATTTTATCAGACGACACTTAAGTGTCGTCTGAGTCTGACCATATCTTCAAAATGAAACAAGTATGGTTTCTCATTGTATTCAGACAACACATTTAATTTATGTGTCGTCTGAGTTTAGTCTGAAACACTCAGACGACAGAAAATGACTATTCTGTCGTCTGAACTCTGTTGTCTGATAGCTTTTTTGGCATAATGATTTCTGCAGACAAAGCCAGGCGTTTTGCATTAAGGAACCCCTTCACGCTTGTACGAATCCCACCACTCATAGCACCTCTCCCTGAGAAATTGTACAGTGAACAATTTTAATTCATAAGGTTGTAATAATTGATATAAAAACTGTTAACCAAGAAAGAAAGAAAAAAGTGAAAAGTATGAAGCTCAAGACTCATCTATTTGAAAGCCAGGAACCTAAATTGAATCACGCAACATCTGACCTATCTTTCCATCTAACTAAACAGTTAAATTGTCCAAAACAGCAAGAAAATTACCGAGGACCGCTTTTGATCAAGAGAGCTGATTCAGTTCTTGAAGTAATTAAGCTGGAAATGAAGAAAACAGCAAATTCATCAATCATGGAACTTTTCATCCAACCTGAGATGAAATAACAAATAAAAAAGAACCTTGAATGAATTTAGCAAATCTCAGTTCTCCTAAAAAAAAATAAAAAATAAAAGGCTGATTATAACTAAATAATATATGAACAAGAGCACTGATTATGAAGTCTACCAATAATTTAGAGAGAGAGAGAGAGAGAGAGCGATAGAGACAATTACCAAATTAGCACGCTTTGTTCATTATAACTACATAGTCAAAGCTCTGTTCACTCAGTTACTCAGTTCGTTGAAAATTCTCCAGAATATGTGACGTCTGATAACAACAATTCTGTAGTAAAAAACTGAGAGAGTAGAAGATGAAGAGACACGAGTCCCCCCAATAGACAGCAATTGATAGCTACACATATACTTTTCAACCACAAAAGCAGAGCAACTAAAGATGATTACTTTACATAACTAAAGTCGGCGGCCAACTGCCGGAGTTATGGTTCGGACGGCGGTAGAAGCCGGTGGTTGGAGTCATAACGGTGTTGGCTGCCATGAATAAGCGTCGTTAATTTGGCTTTTCTCCAAATGAAGAACGAAGAAGAGGCAGTAATGGTATGGGCTTTTCTCCAGCTTGTGGATTTGTAATGTTAGACTGTGATGGGCCTAGGCCCAAGATCGCTCAAGCATATTGTTGTGAGTCAAGTCCAAATCACTCTCAACACTATTACAAACTCTGCTACTCTGAATTGTGTCAAAAAGGAAAGAAAGAATGCAGCATTATATCTAGATTATAGCCAAATACAATAGGTTTTGTTTTGTTTTTGAGAGAATTGTCAACTCATTGCATTGATCAGCGAAATTACACATAATGATCCATCCATGCGGGACTATCAAAAAAGTCACTACCTAAGTAATTCAACATTTTTAAAGATCATGAAGCTCAGCCAAAATCTACCCTAAAATGTCCTAGAAAATCAAAAGGCCAAGAAATTCCGAGTATTTTTGGCTACAAATCTCAGAGAGAACCTACGAATTCATTTCCCAGAGGAGAATAAATTCTTACATAAAAATAATTAAAAGTAAAACAATCCAACCAAGCAGCCCAGCTGTCCCATATGCCAATCAGAAGCCCAAACGAATGGGAAACCCTAGCACTAGGCCCAGAAGGGTTCCAAGCCCAACTGGACCGGCTAAGGCCACCCAAACTCATGGGCACCCCAAACAAGTACGGCAGCACACCAGATCGCCTCCAGTAGACGACGCTGGTCGGAAAGTCCATCCCCCGCTGGACATCATCATCGTCGCCTCTCCTAACAGCAGCCAACCCCGCTCCAACACGGATCAGCGCTGCATCAGTTGGCCCGGCCGCGCAAACCTTCTTGTACGACGACCAGTCTCCCGCCACCTTCACCACCCAGCCGCCTGGCACAGAACGAAATCCCAAGGAGGTAGACCTCCCCCCGGCGCTCCACTCCGCTCCCTGACGAGCCAAACCTTCCCAAACATCCCGGGCCAAGAAAGACCCGAAACCATTGCAGCTGCCTTGAAAAGCCACCCAAAGCAGAAGCTCTTCAGTAGCCCCAATTTTGAAAATCCGACGACGGGGAACCCCACCATCCTCAATCCCCCAGCGACTAGACGAGAAGGAAACCCCATCTCCTCCAGCCCAATTTGCAGATCCGCCGCCAGGAGGCCACGACCTCCACCTACCTCTCAGAGAGAGTAACCTAAACATAGTTCGAAAACATGTTTGCGCATGCACGAGGCCAAACTGCAAACCTAATTTTTTATGTAGTATTATTTCTACAATAGGTTTTGTTGGTATAATGTATTCGAATCTCTTCGTATTGGCTGGAACTCCATATCTTGCTTGTTCTAAAACAAAAATCAGATGTGCAGAATTGTAACAAATAAGGTATTGATATGAACTCGTTAAGTAGCAAACAATGGTAAATAAAGCAAGTAAGCAACCTATAAAGTATAAACAAACCAGGAAGAACAACAAGATTTATAATGGTTCACTCGATCGATATGATTAAGCTACGTCCAGTTTCGGAACCGGCAAGATATTCCACTATGATCAATTTGGAGAAACATATAACTAGAGTTATGAACAACTCTCTCTACCCAAAACCCTTACACACCTATTAACTCTCTCCTTGATTTAAATAGAGAAGAAGAAAAATTACTTACTTCTCATATACAATACACAATAGCACCAACACATAAGCTCAAGAAGCTTCTACTATAGAGCAACAAGCTTCTACTATAGAGCAACCAAGTGGCCAAGAAAGAGAGAGGAAGGCACAAAGAGTACTCTGGGAAGGTTTCCTGCATTACTATCTTATGTATAGCTGCGGGAAGCAGATGGCATGAAGCTGATCCAACTTGTGCTTCTCCTGCGATTGTTTGAATTGGCACGAAGACTCTGGCAAGGCTCATTTTGAGGAATCTTCAAACCCTTCATGTCTTCAGGTTCCTGAAGCTGCTCCAATGCTTTTACCATCTCAGTCATGTTTGGCCTAAACTCAGGTTCTTCTGATAAGCATTGTTTTGCAAGATTAGCTGCTTTAAGAGCTCCAGCCACAGAGTACTGGCCTTTTAAACGAGGATCAAAAACTTTGAGAACTCTGCGTTTGCTGGCGAGGTAAGGTTTGGCCAAGTCAACTAAATTCTGTTGCACAGTCGAAAGGCTTTTGTCCAGGGATCCGGCTCCTCTAAAGTGAGCAAGTCATGAAGTTAGTGAATTTCATAAAATCTCTAACCTCCATTTAATCTAATGGCTCAAACATATCCACGTTAAGAAATACTAACTGTTTGGATTATTTATTTATTTAAATAAGTCATGTGTTTCTCTATCAACAGAAGAAAAAAATAATAATAAATAAATGTTGCCTATCTTCATGAAACTAGGATCAAGCGAATTTTCATATCTGAATTCATAAGTTTAAACTTTTTTTTTTATCAAATAGGAACTTCATTAACAATGAATGAATTACAATGAGTTGTGGAGCAAAAGTCCGCGAGAGCACCAACTTGGTTACTATCGCAGGACAATCGACCCAACTAGACTTCACACTGGAAATCCATACTGACAGACTGATGGAGCCAAATAGGCCCCGACTCCAAACAAAGGAACGGTTGACTAATTTTTAAAGCCTCTTTTGCTAACCGGTGAGCAACCTTGTTCCCCTCCCGTTTCACAAAATGGCAACTACAAAAATGAAAAGACTGAATTAAAGACTTAACTTCATCAATTAAATGACCTTCAAAACTCAAATCCTCCGAACTATCATGTAGGCTATTGATAAGTTTAAACTTGATGTTAATTTTCTTAGGATTGTTTTCGGCTCCGAATAGCAAACCTTTAATTGTTTCTTCACTATATATCAAATTAACAATTCCAAAGAGATTTTGCTGTTTCCTCTGCCATTAATTTGTGGGCTTTGTAATTTAGATCCTATATTGATTACTGGAGATGATGGGTTTCCAACCGGTTATGTGTATGCGTCGATCCCCAAAATTTTTCTAGCTTGTGGTTTATAAATTCGTTGGATTAAACCCCAATTGTTCATGAACTTCAATAATCTTGTCTATGTGCAGTATGAAGGACTGAAGCACTCATGCATATATCACATGAATCTCCACAACTTTGCTTTTCTGAGAGATCCATGGAAGACCGGGTTCTTAGAAGCAAAGAATAAAGAAAAAAAATATATATACATAGTATTAACATTAATGTGGAAAAGAAATTTCTAAAATTTTGTTAATTGACGTGGATATGTTTGAGCCACGAGACATAAATTCAAACACCAGAAGCCGATGATCATCTTCAAAGCAATAACCCAACAATTTCACAAGATTTGGATGACGCAGCCTTCCTAGGTAGTAAATTTCTGTCTACAGTTCAAGGGATACAACTGAGTTAATAATTTCTGTGATAATATTACATGTAACATCATTTATCTGTAGAATCCATTAAAAGGTGCAAGATCCCATCAAGATTGTTTCATGAATTTGAACAATGTCCTCTTTGACAGCTGGTAAATCACCATTTTACCTCTTCTTTTAGGAATTGAACATAAATTAGATTAATCTCATATGTGAACCACTGTCAACTAATATCCACAAAGGCTACGTTTAGGGTACTGAAAAACAAATGAACAACACATTGTGAAAGTGCATGTAAGCAAACAATGGATACAAGTGAAACTCACCAACCATAGCTCGTGACCCAAGAAACCTTCTTTGTTAATCCTCTTCACAGCAATCAACATGCCCTTACCAGGGTTGGCAGCTGTTGATGAGTCATCAACCCACCCCTTGAAAACAGAACCAAAACCACCTTCGCCCACCATATTATCAGGATGGAAGTTCCAGGTCGCCATTTTAAGTTCATTCAAGAAGAATCTCCTTAGCAAAATCTCCCCTTCTGTCCGAGGACAAGAAGACACTGCTGCAGATGACACCTTTACTATTTGAATACAATCTCAGACAGGTAACAAACATGCTATATAACTTAAATTAATAGGTAATTTCTAAAATGGAATTAGAAACTTACAGAGTGACTATTTGAAAAAAAAGGTGTACAACTAGAAAAATTCTAACATCGCACTGCAGGAAGACTATGTTTCCTGTTGTTCATACTTCAAAGTATATGAAGTAAAACTTCGATCAGTTTTGTGAATTGCAAGGATAAACAGTTTAAAACTAATTAATTAGGTGAGAAAGAGTGAGATCAATTGAGCTAATAGTGTTTGGGTTTTCTTTGTTCTTCTTCCCCTAGACTCTGAGTCAAAAGCTTCTATCATTGAATTGCAAATTTTAGTCCTGTATTTCTTTTGTTTTCTTCATGAAGCAGGACAACTAGTAATTGTTCATATACCCTCTTGTACGAACATTTAACATGATAAGACAGAAAGAAGCATGAATCGAAAACGTACCATCATGGGGCAGACTCATAGCTCTACAGATTCTATTCCAATTTGAATCCATGCTCTGCAGTTCGATTTCCATAGTGTAAGTGCGGGCAAAAGATTAAAATCTAATGTTGTCCAGTTAAAGACACACAGAAACACGTAAATGAAAACCTGACAAACACTTATAAGAAAAAATTTGAGAACAATACTACTCTCGGCTTCTTTGTAATAGATTAGTTAAATGAACGCAAACCATTAGAATCATTACTGAGTTTTGCTGTCCTCCCTTATACTCATTCACTTATATACTACCATATGTCTATGGCTGGGACATTAAAACATCCATATGATCAGTGAATAAACACATGTGCCACTTTGATTTAGGTACCTTTGCTGCATAGCTCTACATTGGCAAGCGAAGAATGCTATCATCACCTATACTGAGCCCCCATATGAAGTTGAAGCACTGGGCGTCCCTGGATGATCTTGTGGTTTCTTATCTACGAAATCATCAGAAGCTTGCGGCCCAGTCAAATCGCTATTGATGGTCTCATTCAATGAATCCAGAAGATGAAGCTGAGGAAGATGGGGCAAACATTGATCTTGACTCACAAAGAAAGGGCAAGTGTGTTGTTTTGAAAACATCTACTCGTCAGGTAAAGCCTGCTGATTAATGTTTTGTTCATATTTTTGTACATT
Organism: Rosa chinensis; assembly: GCF_002994745.2. Taxonomy (NCBI): domain Eukaryota; kingdom Viridiplantae; phylum Streptophyta; class Magnoliopsida; order Rosales; family Rosaceae; genus Rosa; species Rosa chinensis. The sequence goes on along the minus strand of NC_037088.1, from coordinate 57,936,701 downwards.
ACTAGTAAAAGCAAAGAGTGCAGTTAGTCGTATTGTGGCTCTTGCATTATCCTTCATTTTAAAACAGTCATTCATCAACATTTGGAAAACGAGTTCTTAATCTGTCTACTTGAACTTCTTTAGAGTTTGTTGAATTCGGAGGTAACCTCAGCATGTACGTAGCTGTCCCATGATTTTCTTCAAATTTGAGAGTTGATTTTGGACCCAATTCTTTTTTGTACCATATTAGACCCACTTGTATAATTAGGATGTATTGGTTTTTATTGATTGCAGACAATCTTTCTGCTTGTTGTTGGGCTTGTTGACCCTGATAAATTAAAGCCTGGAGATCTTGTTGGTGTAAACAAAGATAGTTACCTGATCTTGGATACTCTGCCATCCGAGTATGATTCCCAAGTGAAGGCTATGGAGGTTGATGAGCACTGTGAAGATTTAATGCACATTTGTGATCTCGCTTTTCATTTTCATATTGTCCGGTCTGGTATGGTGAACCAGTAAGCATTTTTACCTTTGGGTGAGATTTTGGTTTCTCTTTAATATGATTTTTAACTCCTCTGACAGATTCAATTTGTTAATGGACGTGTACCACAATCTATATAAAAAATACGAGGGTATTTGGAGAATAATTTGTTACAAATAATTGAAATATGAGTTGCAATTCAGCTCTTAATACTTTCTGTTGTTTTATTGTCTAAGGTTGGTGTGCAAGGACATAACTGGGGATCTAGAGGATATTGCCATTCCAGCTAGCAATTTGGTCGATGATCCGCCTGTTGCTCCTACAAGCAAGTTGATCATGTTCATGGAGTAATACTTGTTACTTAGATAAAAAAATGTTTATAGGCAAGTTGGAATTCAAATTTCATCCAGTTGTCTTGTTGATTTGAGTCATTCTTCCTTATCAAATTACTTTGCCCTCTTCAGTTGCAATGGTGGAACTTTGTCATGGATCTTTTTATATCCCTCAATTTCAGGTTACACGTATTAATATGCTTTGTTGTGTTAATATCCACTGATTTGCTATTGTTGTGTTATGCTTTGTTGTTGAACTAGAGCAGACGAATAATTTGCAGTGGACGCTCGCATCTATACCGTTAATTAAAGCCTTGCATCTGTACTATCTATCTGGGCTGCAGTGAATTATTCTTGTTGTAGATCGATCCTTCAGTTTGTGTTCTGTGGTGTTGAAAGTTGAAGAGAGATCGATTGATATGGGAATGAAAATGGGTGGTTTGGTAGAGAAGGGCAGAGAGATCCATAAGTCCCTTATTTTCTGAAGTCCTTGCTATGTTTGTCACACTGGTTATGTCTTTACATTGTTTTTGAGTCTTTGGTTTGTTTCAGTACGTTAAGTTCCAGCTCTTCTATTTAGGATGCATTGGTTAAAACTCAAGTTAGAAAAGAGGTCCTGCAAATGTTTCTGACCCAGTTGAACTTTTACTAAAAACTGTACAGTTTAGTTGGGAATTTGAAGTTATTATTGTAAGAAAATTTATGGACTTATCACATGTTTATTAGAGTAAACAACAATTGATAAATGATTTAGACTAAATAATATGAATATGGAAACAGAACTCAATTCTAGTAACCTAATCGATGTGTATATCTATTGATAAGGGATAGAAATCTATTTACTGGATTATTAACTTAATTACAAAGATATGATATCATAAGGATTCTTAAGAGTGAAGTTTGAGTCCTATTGAACTTCCTTTATGGGAGGGGTTCAAGGCTAAACCTAACTCATATATAAGGATGTATAAGTCCCTGCAACCTCTACGACTTAGAGCATAAGTTCTTGCCCCATTCATAAGAAGCTCAAACTTAGAGAATTGCAGAAGACTTGTGCTTGTGGCTGCTTCAATCACTTCAATCGATCATGCAGGTACATGTCTCAATTTTAATTTATTTATCCTAGATGTATATACAATTGTGTCTATATTCGTGTGAATGATCTTGTGACAACTTAATGTGTATTCTCACAAGTGGTATCAGAGCCACCTTCACAAAAAGATAGATCGTTGTATGTATATAATCTATATCATGGCTATGAACAAAGAAGAAAACTTTTGGGGCAAAACCCAGAAAAGACTGCGGGTCAGATCCAAGCTATCTGGGTCAACCCGCTTTTATTTTCACTTCTGGTTTTTGTTTTTGATCATGCAGAACGTGAAAACAACAAGAGCATGTCCTCCCCACTATACAGCACAACAAACCAATGGAGAAAAAAAAAAAATAGAAAAGTGGGCATGGCTCGCTACCTCCCGAGAATCAACGAACCAATAGCAATGGCATTCGATTGCAGAAATTTGGAATACCAGACATGACGACTTGAAAGGGATGGTTTTTGCCTTCTTGGCGTTGTTACTTCCAACCCCGCGCGGCAAATCAAGGAAGAGAAAGTTTAATGGCTTTGGACGGTTTCCCTTCAGACCTACTTAAGCGGGATTGAATAATTCCAGATGAGAAATTTTCTATTGATCTTCTTTTGAAATTTAGTTTTCTGCTACTTGATTACTGATTGCAGTCATGTTTCGTAAGAATCTAATATTTTTCCTTGATAGTCCCATGTCATGAAAAGTTTGTGACCAGGTTTTAGGCATGAGCCTTGGACAACATTAATGCAGCCATTTGATCTCGTTGATTTCTCATTGTAAGAGCAATCAGTTAACAATAAACATAAGTTGTTGTGATTCCATTTGATTTTGGAAAAAGCATTGGAATCTCCAGGTATGATTGCAGCATTGTGGGCAGAGAAATAGTGATAATAATATCATTCTCTTCCTATCTAGAAACATGTGTAGATGCATGTAATATGCTGATTTTGGTTGAATTCAGATTACTGAGATTACATGCATTATACTTGTTTAGACTTTTTTGTCATGGTCGGATACATTTGGGTTTCATGAAAACATGATCAAATTGCATAATTAAGAATTGAATGAAATGCTCTGTTTTGTTATTGGCTTAGATCACTTGTTTTCAGTAAATTAGTTTAATTGGTTTGAACTATTAGACCAATCCTTGTACAAATAGAGCAAAATTTTATTCAGTATCTGTTTTAATACAGCTCATAGAATCGTCAATCTTGAATGACCATAGTCTTATGCATATACATATAGCATGTATATTTACTTGCAAGAATATGCCATTGTCATTTAGAAAAATTTGACCATCACAAAGACGTTATCATGGCTTGTGGACCTTTCTCTATTGTTTTCTTTTTAGTCTGCCAATTGCATCTGCAGGTTTTCACTTTAATGGCTCCCATATACATATATCTATTATGTGTATTGGTTTTGCTTTAGCTTCAGGGTTACTCTTTGACTAATGAGTAATCTAGCAGATAGTTTCACATGGTGGAGGGAAGATAAGGCTTTCAAAAAGAACTTGAACATGTGCCAAATAAGTGCTTAATTGTTTGTACTATAAATGTGATTGTCTATTATTGTGCATATAGAATCGTAGTCCAAATATATGGCCGTAGTAGGCAAGCGGCAAGCCTCCAATTTGTGGAATATCAGGATGTAGAAATAGAAACAACTTCCGAAACGAGGGGGACTGATTTGGCATCAACAACACTAGCTTATTTTGATACAAACAAGTTCTTTTTGGTGGGATAATTCTTTTAATTGTTCTTTTCCCGCGTTGGTGATTGTAATTTTGTGCTCGCCTCTGCTGCATACTTGATGGTTGTTTGGATGCTTTTAAAATTGGCCTTCATATATGTATAATTATTCATAAAGATATAGCCTTGATACGTACGTTTTAAAGGTGATGCATCTAGTGTTGATAATTGTAATGTGTGCGTATATACATACATGGACATGTCGTTCATTACTGGTCAAGAGAAGGTAAATTGTTTTAGCTTTGATCAAGCTGTGTGGCATGCATAGCCACTATACTTTACATGATTGCTGGCTACCATTAAAGTTTTGTTTTGTATCTCTTCTGGTATAGACTATTGAGTGCACATCAGGTTTGGATTGGTTATTTCTAAGGTTGTTTTACTAATTGGTGTTACTACCATATAAAGACTTGTCTTTTTGGAATGAGCATTGACGTTGCTTTTAAGTAGAAATATATATTTTCTCCTTCTTCTATAATGAATTTTGAGCTATAGAACAGCAAAACAGGTTAAAAACTAACCAATTTGGTTTAAGTGCATCTCATTGTTATGAAAAGTGGTTAGGAATACACTGAAGCTATATTTGCTTTTAATGTATTGAAATGCAGAAAACTATATTAAGGTCATTATAGTTCTGTTTTGCTAGTGTATCTTCATATGGTTGTTGTTTAGATATCTATATTTGTTTATAGATAGTTTTCAGCTGCATAATTATATAAAAAGCTTATGCATATGTTATTTATGCCACTTACTTTAATATGTGTTAGTCTGTATCAGATTGATATGCACACAGTGATGAAAAATTGCTGGATATGCATCTGTTAGAATAGACTTGCAGTAATTCTTAGCAAATATTGGCTATCAACATGCGGTCTAACGTGAGTTGGAAAATGAAGCTAATTTTCTAGCTGGTAGCTAGTTATTGTTTTGACCAATGTAAATACGTACCACTTTATCTAGTTTTGGTATAACTTAATATTGTTCCTTCATGATCATTATTCTTATTTTGATTTTGGGTAGTGGAACATGTCATATGCTCTTACAAATATATGTGGAAGGTTTTGTTTTGAGCTATTTGCATTTTAATGACAAATATATCTACATGCCAATTTGCTCACCTAGTTTAATATGTAATTGAGCTTTATGAGTATGTGTGATTGTATGGACAATCAAGTAAAGAATTAAGAGCTAGCTACTTTTGTGATATATATATATATATATATATATATATATATGCTATTATATACTGAAACACAAAAGAGATATGGATAGAGGTATGTACTTTTTCATTTCCGCTGTGCTATATATCAAATCATATGTAAGAATATGGTAATTGTATACGGTTCCATTTGTCTTCCTTTATTTAGCCAAGTGGTTCTCTAATTCTTTACTTAACTGAGCCTACAAGAAATACATTAAAGGATGTTAAAGAACACAAATGGAGAAAAGTTATTACTCATACTAAGGAAGATGTATGCAAGAAGGCATATGTTTTTAGGTCAGCTAAAGGTATGTTCTTTATAATCAGAACTGATTTCAATTTCAATTTTGAAGCATGGTGGAAAGTATATGTGATTCTTGCCAAAGCTATGTAGTCATATATTGTTGTTCAAATATTGTCATTGAAGTGGTTCAACTATATATGACTGCTCTGTGATTATTGGAATTGAAATTGAAAATGCATATACATAAGATGTATATGATAAAGTTAAAATATACCTGTGTTTCTGCAATGAGATATAAGGAAATTATCGATCTCCCAAATAATTAATCTTATTGAAGAATTAACAGGTACAAGAGTTTTGTTTTCTTATAAGGGTTCTCATACCTGGTTAGAAATAAAGTATTGAACTCATGTGGTTTGTGGTTTGAGGTTCTTTGCAAATGTAAATGGACATATTGCACAAAGCAATCTCCATTGACTTTTGTAAAAGATCATTGAGATAAAACAAACCTGAAAATTGTATTTTTCTTTTTAAAACTATACTTATATTGTCTTCCAAAGAAGTGTTCCTGTGTAGTTTTAGAATCAAAAATAGCATTACACACATTCACTGGATTCATATCAAGATACTTAGAAACCTTTCTTCTGTCCAAAGATGTTGATTGTTTCTCTGGATAACTTGAATTCTTTAGATGTGGTGTATTGATTAAGAAACTTACGAATACCTTGTCTTCTGCCACAAGGGTGTTGCTTGGTATTGTGATTACAGATTACAGAATGGGGTTGATTAATTGTATTTCGCTGCTCAGTGTTTATGTTATCTTCAGTGTTGATTTTGTTTCCACAAAATATACAGGAAAATAAACTCAATGAAATTTTGGTTCTTGTAGCCAAGTCAGTAAAAACAATTTTGGCTTGACATATGACTAAAGGTATCAATCTAGTCTAGAATTATTTTTGATGTGCTAGTCTTGTAGTCATAATTGTTATGCTACATTAAGTTACTTGTAATACACATTCTGGAGAATAATGTAATAGACTAAAATGTCTTCTTTTTATTTCATTATTTTGAAATCAAGTTATTATTACAATGTTTTCACCTTGATTTTCAGATTCTTGATACATGTGATTTTTGGCTGCGTATATACAAGTATGATATAGCTCTATGATAAATATTTCTTAAAGAAACATACACTTGATGTATGGTTTTGCGTGCATTCACACATCTTTTAGAGTTTTATTGATAGTATCTATATTTCAATTATATATCAAGTTCTATACAAAATTTCCTTCAAAAACCTTGATTGCAGATTTTTGCATTGACTAAAGAGAATATAGATTATATTATCTTTATGCATATGAAAACCGTTTTTTTGACTGTTGGCTTCTATATATTAATTACCCTTATTACATGTATATAAATAATAAAAATGGGGGGAAGGATTATGTATTTTTTATTATTAAGGCCCTTTTCTTTTGGACCTTGATATTGATCATTACAACTGTAAATTATTTGTGTCTTCTGAAAATCTGCAATTCCGTGTTTTTGGTTTTTTTTATTTTTCACTGTTATATGGATTCTTTTATTTTCTGATTTAATCAGAAACGGTTAAGAGTAAGAGACAGTGGGAGTAAAAGATTTTACTTATCTTTTATATTCTGATAATCTTCTGTTTGCCTGATAGAAAGGGAATTCCGGATATCTTCTTGTTTGTGCAAGAATAAGAAAATTTTATTCCTGACATTATGTTTGCAGCAATAAAGTTTTTACATGTATCTTGAACAATTGATTTCGTTTTGGCTCACTATTTAAGTTTTATTTTCAGTTCCTAATTGACAATGATATTTCTTATGAATAGGTGATGTGTGATTTCTAATTAATATAAGGTCTGAACAACCTTTTCAAGTTTTATTGTATATGCACTTGTCTGATGGAAGTTACATAAACCTTTTATGTTTTGGGGTTAGTGGGAGTAACTTTCTGGTAAAAACCTTTAGAAACTTTGGAGTTTACCTTTTGTCAAGTTGCTGACGTTTCTTCTGGAAGTGCATTTGAATTCAGTTTTTCATGAGTTTAAGTTGAATTGTATGCCAACATATTATTTGGATGTTATCTGCAGATTAAGTCATGCCGAATAATTATTTTGTTTTGGCTTATGTATGCTGTCATTAAGTTTGAAGACAGTGTTAAGGTTTAAAGTCTCATAAATGACTTTTGTTAGCTTCAGTTTGGTAGCTAATGTTTTTAGTTATAAATCCTTGGTATAAAGTTTGGAATTTGATTGCTGCAATGGAATTGTCATTGTGGTTATCATTAAATAGCTATTTGTTGTCATGTGGATTGAGTTGTGCCTTGCACAATGCTTCAGTTAAGTAACAAACACATTCAGTTTAGGATCCACTGGTGTTGAAGTTATGTTTGTGGTTTTGATATTCAAAGCCATACAGTTGGACTATAAGCATATGTTTTATAGGTTGATATACATTACATATGCTTGTTGATATCATATTAGTTTTGAGGCTTATGTGAAGTGCAGGAGTTGGTGTTAGTGGTTTTGAAGTGGTACGCTTTGCTAAAGTGTATTCGTTTTCTTAACTCTGCATCAGTAACTGCATTTTGACCAAGTCCGAATAGATTATGAGATTTTCATATTCTGGTGTGCACACTTAAGTTGTTATTTGGTCGATGTCTTTTGGTTCAATTGTTGTATAAACTGTGATAGTCCAAGTGGGAGAATGTAAGAAAATTTATGGACTTATCACATGTTTATTAGAGTAAACAACAATTGATAAATGATTTAGACTAAATAATATGAATATGGAAACAAAACTCAATTCTAGTAACCTAATCAATGTGTATATCTATTGATAAGGGATAGAAATCTATTTACTGGATTATTAACTTAATTACAAAGATATGATATCATAAGGATTCTTAAGAGTGAAGTTTGAGTCCTATTGAACTTCCTTTATGGGAGGGGTTCAAGGCTAAACCTAACTCATATATAAGGATGTATAAGTCCCTGCAACCTCTACGACTTAGAGCATAAGTTCTTGCCCCATTCATAAGAAGCTCAAACTTAGAGAATTGCAGAAGACTTGTGCTTGTGGCTGCTTCAATCACTTCAATCGATCATGCAGGTACATGTCTCAATTTTAATTTATTTATCCTAGATGTATATACAATTGTGTCTATATTCGTGTGAATGATCTTGTGACAACTTAATGTGTATTCTCACAAGTGGTATTCTTACAAATTGCAGTAGACATCCTAAGGATTGTTTCAGAATTGGAATCTCCTAAAAACGATTTTTCTAGAATTACTTGTGATTTTTCAAAGTTGCAGGTCTGCTGCAGGAATTTCTGAACACAGCAACTTCTGGATCCTCTTTTGATCAAAGGCTCAAAGCATCTCTAGTTGTTATGCAATACTGCCAGCCTGTAACTGAAGGTATTTCCATTTTGAAGTCATTTTGCATATAATCTAAAAGTGAAGAACGACCTTAAGGGCCAACTTGTCTACTATCTCAGGAGCAATAAAGTCATTGGCAATAACTTCAGAGTTATGTGGGGAAAATAGATGGCATATGGCTAACAGTATTGCACCTTCATATGGACCCGTGAGAATCTTAATTTCCAGTTTCCAGGTCATCAGTTGCATATATTTACTTCTAATTATGGATGTAGGTTATGGAGAGCACCTGTAGATTCACTTACTCCTACAATCGTAGACATGCTCAGTGAATAAGCTAAAGTAAATCAAAGCAGGTCCTGAGCCTTTGTTCTCTGTTAATTATATGCAGCATCTCAGCAAGGAAAATTTCTATTCTAAGTCAACTTTAGGCTGTTGTTGATGCAGCTTCTGCTGGCATCCTCATTATCACCACAAAGTGTTCTTCAAGACTTGGTTTCAATTCACTAAATGTTGTTAGAAAACTAGTTCCGTTGATGTAATGACTTTGTTGGATATATGGATGAATGTATCGGATTTTTACATGAATGAATGTGTTTTGGATGTGATGTCATTTTGAATGTATATCGGACCATTCAATCTAGCTAAAAACTATTGTGCAATAATTGATCATCACATAATTCCTAACAAAAACTGTTGTATGAGCCATCTAACTATAATACTATAAAGACTATAAGTACGAGAAAGTTATTGTCCAGCAAAACAACAAACAACAGTTTTTTTAAGAAATCTATAGTATCAATAATGGATAGACAATGAGATTTGCAAGTACATATTGTCTAAACAAGCCTTCAGACAACAGCAAGCATATAAGCCCCTGTTGCCTGGCACAGCCTTCAGACAACAGTAAGTATATAAGCCGCTGTTGTTCTTCGTGGTATTTAGACAACAGACAGTATAGTAGTCGTTGTTGTAGTAAACTTTATCAGACGACAGTTTTTTGGTATTGTCTGATCCATGTATCAGACGACATTGAGATAGACAACAGCAAACTCTATACTCAGACGACAGTGAAAAACTTTCGTCTGATTGAAAATTGGTGTAGTGTACTTTCCAAGGAGTTTACCTCCTGATCTATTTGAGTTGACAGTTTCTCTCAAAAAAAAAAAAAACATTATGCGGTTAAGTTTTTAGTACAAGAAAGTTAAAACTGTTGTTGGAACTACTATTGTTCGATCATACTCTGTGCATTTGTGAACTGATCTACAAATGCTAATAACCAAACAATATACTTTCATGTGCAAAATGCAACAGTTATGTTCACACACTCAAAAAATGTCCTGGTAAGTTGAATTGGAAGATCACAGGTCTGCCTTTCACTCACTTGAATCTCCCGTCCAAATAAATTGCATATCATTTTAATCCCTTCATAGTGTGTTTAAGACTTTAGGCAATCCAGACCTTAACTCAAGATACTAAACCCATACCAACAAATTAAGGTGGGGAGGGGAGGTCAATTCACCCATTAGAGACCCCAACCTCAAACAGTTTTACAATTGGACGCATTGGTGTTAATATCTTGGTAGATAATGATTTGGATGAGGATTCCAGCAATGATGAAGATGCACTGGATCCTGAAAATGTGCAGTGGTTTGTGGATGAAGAATATGTCCAGAGTGATGAAGATATGATCAAGGCAGTTCACGACTTGTGTTGTAGATGAAATTGAAGTTGATCGGCATGTGGAACCTAGAGAGGAGTCTGATGACTGATCTATGGACAACGATGATCTTGAGAGCTTTAATGAGAGTTCAAGTGATGAAGAGGTTGATGAGCCTGTAAAACAACCAAAGTTCAAGCAGTGTATAAGAGATACTGACTTAAGGGATCCACACTTCAAACTGGGTCTAGAGTTTCCAACTATGACACAATGTAGGGAGGCCATAAGAGAATTGTCCGTTGAATATGGAAGGCCACACCAATTTTCCCCAATATCCAGTCAAGACTTGTGGCCTAAAATTGGTGGCATGCTAATTCTTCCACCATTCTATCACAAACAACCAGGCTGACCCAAAAAGAGAAGGATTTTAGAACCAAATGAGATTCCCAAGGGTGCAAAAAAGCTACAGCGATATCATGCCCCATGCATTTGAGTGCACATTTTTGTGAAAACGATGGTCATAATAAGAGGACATGTCCTCAGTTATGTATTTTAAGCTTCATTTGTAGTATTGTACTATAATTTCAATATTAGATAAATTTTCCATGTATCTTGTTCAACCTTAAATTCCTTATGTTCTTAGAGAGGACAAGCACTAGAGTGTAAGTTTAAAAATCTCTTTGTTTAGTTCCAAGTACTGATTTTGCTGAATGATTTGAGAAATTGTGGTACCCTTAAGGGCATCTCCAACAGACTAGTTAAATTCAAATTGTAGCTATATATAACTATTTTTAAAGCAAAATTCAACTCCAACAGACTAGCTATAGCTAAGTTAAACTTAGCTTTAGCTAAATTGGCTAGCTATATTTAGATAGAGAATCATGCATAGCTAAAACAAAAGTTATATTTCTCTCTCCTCTTTTGTCCACATGTCAATTTATGATTCGATAAAATATAGTATATTATTTATAAATAGCTACTATGGCTGGAGCAACATTGTTAAATCAATAGCTATATTTCACAATTTTAGCTAAATTTAACTAAAAAATAATTCCTACTGTTGGAGATGTTTTTTTTTTTTTTGAAAGAGGGCCAGTACGGCTGCCCTTAAGCCTTGATCATTAATGAAACTGCAGAATACATGGGGGTGACATGAAACCTGAACCCCAAATTACAATGAGCATAGAGAGAATATCCCGAGATAATAACAAGAGTCTCAATGAAAACTATGTATTCTAACATGCATCAATTAGCGAAGAGTGCACAACTGGCTACTCTATTCGCTTTACAAAGATGGTGACATACCGGAAAGTGAAAGCTTACTCGAAGCCATAATTTACTAATAAAATCAACTTTCCCACTATGTTGCCACCGGAAAACGCATCCAGTGACACTTAGCTTCATCCTTCCACTAGGAGGTTGCGACCATTTGGCAAAGCAAGGAACTAGCCGCCTTCCTAGGTCACACAAGGTGTGCAGTCCGGGACAGAGCCCATGTCGCCCTACCACCATAGGGTAGGGACTTATTACTGACATAAAGCCACGTCTAATTAACATAACTAAATAAATTAAATAGAACTTATAAAACTTATTACTTAAATAAAATAGAAAAGCAACCCACCAGATTAGGCCCAGTAGCCTAAGGCAGGCCCAAAAGTCCAAAAAACAAGCAAGAGTGCATGGGTCGGGTTTGGCCCGCATGTGTTGCCGGACCAACATTGCAGCTTCGATAGGATCTGGTCGCCGCACCAAATTGTAGCCATCAACTGATATCGCCGGCCAGATCGCCATGGATCTTGATTCCAAAACGAAATCAGATCCAAACCCAATATAGGATCGATCCCCATAGCCTCTATCAGCCTTGTTCAACCCCAAAAAAGGGAAAGCAACAACGTTAATCCACCTCTACCGATCACCAGCATCCTCCCGCCGCACACCAGAAACCATCCGCCACGCCACCCTTGCTCGAAACCTCCGCCGCACAGATCCGAAAAGATCAAGAAGGAGCCCCTGGGCTTGCTGTTCCCTCTCCGAAAGCAACACAGGCGTTTCCAAACCACAGCTCCATCCCCAGAACCACTGTCCATCACCGGTGGACTCACATAACCAGTTCACTCGTCCGACGACGACATCCCATAGACGCGCCGCCGGATAGGGCATTGAAAATTTTTCTAGGGTTTTCACATTGCTCCGACTTTCTTGGAACTATTTAATATGATTTGCTTCGTTGGAGATGCTCTTTACAGAGCACAAATAGAGGAAGAGGTATTAGAAATTCAATTATGATGGAAGAAGGGCAATCTGGATTCTGGACAAGGGACAAGAGGAAGAGATAGTCAACCAAGTCTATATATTAACATCCTTAACTTAAGTTTATTTGTTTAATTTTTTTTCTTTTCTAATTTTCACTTTTGAATTAGAAGACATGGTGTTCCTGCTATTCCATATGTTAAAGAGTTGGGGGGACCCGGGGAGGAAGAGGCCAATTTGTTGCTCCAACAAGAAAAATTGGCATTAGTATCTGAGCACATAATAGTTGAATTGGCATCTGGTATTGAATTAACTTGATTAAGGCTGAGTTGGTAACATAGCATGTTATAAATAATTATGGTGATGTGATCCGGAAAGGAAGCTAAATGGGTATGGTGAACTTGTTTGACATTAGGCAATGATCATCGACATATTTGGTATATAATCTGTTGTGGAGACTATTTAAGTTATTTTGGAATTGTTAAAGGTATGGCATGGAATGAAGGTAACCATGGATAACTGTTTATCTATCATAAAGTTCCTGGGCCGGGGGGACCTGCCTCCCCTCTCCCAAATACTCTTTGCCAAAAAAAGTTGGTGCAGATATGACAAAATGATTAATTGAACAATTTAAATGGATGTAAAAACAAAAAATGTTGAAGGATGTCGACATAATGTGTGCCTCTACAAACTAAGGTTTAGAGTTATAATAGGAGAAGGTTCTAGGTATTCAATGTATTCGGATTCTATTACCTTTTATGTACTTTGTAACTCCTTATATAAGGGCTCCTATTATCAATAATAAACACACGATTACAATTCTCTACAACACGTTATCAACACGATACTCTAACCTAAGCCGAAAAAAAAAAAAAACCTAAAAACCCTAAACAACAAATCTGCCGCAGTTTTCCAAACCCTAGCCGCAGCCTCCCTGCTCCTCCTGCCACAAGCCTGTAGCCCCTGTTGCCTTCCTGCTGCTCCTACCGCAAGCCTGCTGCCTCCCTGCTGCTTGCTGCCGCATCTGCTGCTGCCCGCTGCTGCTCACTACTGCCACAGATTGCTGCTGCCGCACAAAACCGTTGCAGCTGCCATCTCTAGTTCCTGCTGCTGCTGCCCCAAAACACGCCTGCTCCAACACGTGCGTGTTCTCAAGCCCTAAATCATCACGTAAGTTTTTGTAATTAAAGTTGCTGCTTTCTTGTATTTTAAATTCATCTTATTTTCTGCAGAATTTTGGAAATATATGAACATGATTTTGAGTATTTAACAAAGTGGAATTGTGGGGATTCACGCTTAACGAACTAAGAGTGTTCCTAATTAAACGAACTAAGAGCGTTCGTATGAATTAAGAGTGTTCATAATGCTTGGACTAAGAGCGTCCGTAAGCATCAAATTGTGACCATATTAAAACATCATTGTTTGGTCTAATCCAAAAGAGATTCTTGGAAATTGATTTCTTGGTAGCATAGCTTGAAAATCTTATTATTTTAGTTTTCGTGGAAGTTTAGCTTCGAAACTAATATATCTTCTCCTCTTATTTTCAGGATGTCGAATGAACCTAGACTCGACTTTCCCATGCTTGACTCAACAGGCTCGGATTACCATAGCTGGGTAACTGATGTTGAGAACCATCTCACTTCAAAGGGAATATTACCCATAATCTAGGCACCTAACCCGGATCTTGTGTTCGTCCGAACACCTACAAAGCATGCTCAAGCAGTCATCTTGATGCGACGTCATATGGACAAAGCACTCATATTGGAGTATATGTCGATCAAGGATGCAAGAGAGCTATGGGTAACGCTAGAAGAGCGCTTTGGCAATGTCCAAGATTTCCTCCTTCCTAACTTGAAGGTTCAATGGAACAATCTGCTCTTCGCCGACTTCAAGTCTGTTGCTGAATACAATTCAGAAGCTCTTCACTTACAATCCATGTTGAGATTTTGTGGACAACCTGTCACAGAGCAAGAGCTAATTGAGAAAACTCTCTCCACCTTCCCCGTCTCAGCCATTGTGCTATCAAAGCAATATCGCACTGAAGTCAATGCTGGACGGATCACGAGGTTCCATCAGCTTATCAATATCATTTCTGTAGCTGAGAAACATGATAACATACTCGTGAGGAATTATAATTCAAGACCCATTGGAATTAAGAGCGTTCATGAGGTGAGTTATAATGCACCCAGAGGAGGGCACAAGGAGCGGAACCCTAATAAGGGATATGAGGGACGTATGGGCCCATATAACTGCCCTAACAAGGAAGGAAACCGCAAGTTTGGTACGGATACACATGGTGGCAATGCCACACGTGGGAGAGGTGGTCGTGGTATCCCTGGCCGTGGTGGTGGCGCCATGGCTCGTGGTGGTGGCGTCAACCCTCCTAGGGAACGCCCACAACGTGCACCTCAATTAAAGGGAGGCAACCACAATGACATGTGTCATCGATGTGGATCAAGTGAGCATTAGTTCAAGCAATGCAAGGCAAGTGAGCAACTAGCTGCAAGATACAGGGCATACAGGCACCTGAAAGAGCAAGAAGTGTACCTTGCAGAAGAAGAAGAAGATGGTGGAGATGTCAATCTCACCATAGAGGACTTCAAAGCTGAAGATGAAGTGCACAAGGATGCTGCAGACTTTGATTAGAATAGTCCTTTTTATTTTCCAAGAATTTTTTAATGGCAATATGCCTTATTCAATAAGTGACAATTGTATTAACTCTTTCTCATGTGGCGCACCCAATAAAATATGATGTCTAGGAAAGTCATTGAGATCATTGGTACTTAAGAGAGTCTCGCTTCACCAACATCTCTCTCTACTTTCCTAGTCATATTTGATTGGAGTTACCAAACGGACTGAGTGACTACAATTTGTCCAAGTTGTTAAAGTAAAAATGACAGTTGGAATTGGTCTACTCATTTCATTTCATAATCCCTTTATATAGGGAGAGGATTACAACGGAAATATGAATTACATTAAATACATTGAATGCCGATTGATCTTTAATCGTGCTGATTGATGATAATTATTGATTCCTTGATTCCCTCTCCATCAGTTGCTTTGACGAAGGCACATAATCTGTTTTTCCTTTAACACTCCCCCTTGTGCCAAGTCAAAGACGAAATGGTACATGAGTTGTTGCCTCACTAAAAACCTTGCCAAGTAACAAAAAACCATGTGGGACAAAAAATACACCTTGGTCGAAGGAAAAGAGCACAACGCAGCTTTTACATTTGAGGATGACATGTGTGTGTTAGACTCCCCCTGACGTCTACACCTCCCCCCTGATCTTTACATTAATCAAGGAAGCTTGGAAAGTCTTCGCATTCCTATGCTTTTCACATGTTTCTCAAATGTGGCCTTAGGCAGTGATTTGGTGAACAAATCTGCCACATTCTCCTCAGACCTTACTTGATTCACTTGAATCTTGAGGAGGGTCTGTTGTTGCTGATTGTAGAAAAACTTTGGCGATATGTGTTTGGTGTTATCACCCTTGATATAACCTAGCTTCATCTGTTCGATGCAAGCTGCATTATCTTCATAAATGCAAGTAGGCTCTTCAGTGGTAGAACTCAAACCACTAGTCCCTCGAATATGTGTAGTGATAGCTCTTAACCATACACACTCACAAACTGCCTCATGTAGAGCAATGATCTCTGAGTGGTTCGAGGAGGTAGCCACAAGGGTTTGTTTGGTTGATCTCCAAGATATCGCCGTGTTCCAAATGGTAAATACATAACCAGTTTGGGAACGACCTTTATGTGGGTCAAAGAGGTACCCAGCATCAGCAAAACCAACCAAAACGTCATTTGGCGTTTCGGTGTAGTGAGTGGCGCTTTTGCCATCAATATTTCCTTTAGGGATTGCAGTTCCATCTGCGGTCCCTCTTGTCTCTCTGTAGGGAAAGAACAGTCCCAAGTCAATGATTCCTTTTAGGTATCGAAAATGTTCTTGATACCATTCCAGTGATGCTGCGTTGGCGCTGAGCTAAATCTAACAAGTTCATTGAGAATGCAATGTCTGGTCGAGTACATTGGGCTAAGTACAATAATGCGCCTATTGCACTTAGTGTTTCTGGCGGCTTTCCCTGGGTACCTCACACAAAATGCTATACCGTCTGGGGCATCGATCGGCTCCTAAATCCTGTATCAAGGACACAACGTTAGAGGGATAAACCGTACCGGACGGTTTATACCTCTCCGATGCATGAGTGAGAAACTAATAGTTGTGTAGAATAAATTGTGGATAAAGGAGTTATTACCTGTCAAAGGTGGTTGTGCTATAATCTTTATATTCAAGCATGGGAAGGGAGTCTCCCCTATCCTCGATGTGGGACACAGGTTCTTCTGATGCCATATCAGTCATGTATTTGTAAAATAGATGGGCTGTGCTGGCCTTGCCCCGGGCCCTGGGTGCCCGGGGTGGCACCTTATGTGAAGCCCGCCATGGTGGGGTGTGAACCCGGCCCATGGGGTAGTACCTGGGAGTACCGATGGGGCTCAGGGGCTAGTGCTAAACCTAGTTGAGACTCCATAGTCTGTACAAGTCCCCCAAGTTCCCGTTTGTTAACGTTAGAATTCGGGCGGACTCTAGTTAGCTATAAATAAAGAAAGAGAGAGAGAGAGAGAGATTGACACAAGATGTATAGTGGTTCGCCTCCGCATGAGCGGGAGACTACGTCCACTTGAAAGCTATACTAGTGTGTCGAGCCTTGCGGCCTAACAAGATTACAAGAGATGTAATGGAGTGCATGAATGAATGTTTGAGTGGGAGGAGAGTTCCTTTTATAAGTCAAGGAAGCCATCTCCTCTACTTATTCTTCGATGTGGGACAAGTTTCCACATATTTCTAGTCTATTAAGCCTAGAAGCATGTAGAAAGCTATGTTGTAGTGGCATCTTGGCAAGGGCGGAAAGGTGGCTTCCCGACGTCGGATTTGCGACTTCCGGATACCGTGGCGTAGCTTGAACATAGGGCTACACGATGCATGTCTCGGTTGGGCCTTGCCATGGTTCGTGGATGTCCCAAAGTGGGTGTTACTTATGCTTGGTGATGGAGAGAACTAGCTTGCTAGTGTAGGTATAAACAAGTCCCCGAAGTCCCCGAGTAAGAGTAACTTCTTGGTTGGGGAGTTCAAATCATGAAGTCATCAAGCATAAGTAATATCCGAGAGGCGCACGGCCCCTACAAGTCCCCGAGCTCCGCAAGCAAGAAGGGACTGGCCATCCTGCATCACAAAAGACCAAAAAAATCGCATATGTAGTTACATCGGGGGTGCACAACCATAGATTCGTGGAGCCCGGAGGCTAGACCACATGTGAGAAAACGTGAAACAGTGTGGTGCCCGGAGGCTAGACCATAGATAAGAAAATGTGAACAAGTGTAGTGCCCGGAGGCTAGACCACATGTAAGAAGCATTGAGAACCAAGAGCGTAATTAAAGCATGTTGGATAAGTGTAGCGAGTTAGGTGTTCGAGCAAGTTAGGTGTAGGCGCTATATGAGCGTGCGGGGCGTAGCCCAAGCGAGTCGCGGCCATGCTTTGATACCTAAGCGAGTCATAACCGTTTCGCAAGCATTTATCCGAGCATGTTTAATTGAGCTATAAGTGTCACAAGGTTCTAGATGAATGTCACATGAAAGTGAAATTGAAGCATGTATGTGTGCAGCATGAACTTGTAGGAAAGTTGCTAATAACATATTGTAGACATGCTTAAAGGTATAGAGACATGTATAGTCATAGCATCGGTGGTAGCTCAAAGTGCAAGAGCGTAAGAGATAAGAAAATGCGACTTATCTGGCGGATGCGGTGTTTTCAAGCATGCAGCAACTCGTAATGGAGGTGGAATGATTGAAGAAAAGAGCTCAAGGTTCGGTGCTGACCAAAGTCCACAGTCAACATTGACCAAAGTCAACAGGAAGCATTGACCAGGTCAACGCCAACCATATATTCAGAACGAGCGCAGCGAGCTAGCGGAGGATTGTAGCGAGCTAGCAGAGAGGCCAAGCGGAGCTGCCTTTGCTCGGCGGAGTCTTGGTGGGCGGAGGTTTGCCGCTGGTGCTCAAGAGTGGCGAAGTCGGGCGGAACGGATCCTCTGGCCATGGCTGCTGGCATAGCGAAGGTGAAGCGCAGCGGGGGAATCTGGTCCAGTGGGCGGTGGTGTGCCGCCGGTGATTTCCAGCGGGGGAGCCTGGTCCAGTGGGAGGCGGTGTGCCGCCGCTGGGCATAGCTAGCGGTGGTGTTCCGCTTATGAAGATTGGTGGAGGTGGAGCTACAGGCTCAAGGTTCGGCGGCGCTGCTGGATGTAGAAGGGCGAAGGTGATGCTACCATGACCGGAGTCGCCGCGGAGCGTCGCCGGACTTGAGGTGATGCCAGCGGAGGTAGCGCAGGTGGGCGGAACGTCGAGGTGGGCGGAACCCGAAGCTCAGCGGGTATTCGCAGCAGGCCTGAGTGCAGCGGGGAATGGGCTCTGTCGCTGACGGAGTTCGGCGGAACTCGGAGCTGGCGAAGGATCCGATCTCGGCGGAGGATCCGAGCGCGGCGGAGCCTGGAGCTGGCGGAGGTGGTTTGGCCAGGAAGTAGCTGCCAGGGAGAAGGGCCGCTGAAGAAGTGTGGCGGTGGAGCCTTGCCGGTGGTGAATTGGGCGGAAGAAGCCTTGTCCGGCGGTGATATGCAGATATGCAGAGCTGCAGAGGGAGACTAGCAGGGGTAAGCTAGCGGAGCTGCAGGGGCTGGGTGCTTGACTGGCGGAGCAGAGGATGCAGCAAAGAAGGAGAGCTGGCGGAGCAATTGTCTGGCGGGAAATTTAAGAACTGGATGGGTGCCCAGAGAAGCTTTCTGGGTGTCCAGAGCAAATTTGCCGCCACTCTTTTTTTTTTTTTTTTTTTTGTTGGCTGGCGTTGACTAACCTTGGTCAGCGTTGACCAAAAGTTGACCAAGCCTTGTTCGGCGTTGACTTGCCATGTTGGGCGTTGACCGACCCCGCCGGGCGTTGACCGACTCCGCCGGGCGTTGACCGACTCCGCCGGGCGTTGACCAAGCTCTAACTTGATGTTTACCGAAGTTCATGGTACGTGACGAAGCCATTGTGTTGGCTTCCCACAGACGGCGCCAATGTTAACGTTAGAATCCGGGCGGACTCTAGTTAGCTATAAATAAAGAAAGAGAGAGAGAGAGAGAGATTGACACAAGATGTATAGTGGTTCGCCTCCGCATGAGCGGGAGACTACGTCCACTTGAAAGCTATACTAGTGTGTCGAGCCTTGCGGCCTAACAAGATTACAAGAGATGTAATGGAGTGCATGAATGAATGTTTGAGTGGGAGGAGAGTTCCTTTTATAAGTCAAGGAAGCCATCTCCTCTACTTATTCTTCGATGTGGGACAAGTTTCCACATATTTCTAGTCTATTAAGCCTAGAAGCATGTAGAAAGCTATGTTGTAGTGGCATCTTGGCAAGGGCGGAAAGGTGGCTTCCCGACGTCGGATTTGTGACTTCCGGATACCGTGGCGTAGCTTGAACATAGGGCTACACGATGCATGTCTCGGTTGGGCCTTGCCATGGTTCGTGGATGTCCCAAAGTGAGTGTTACTTATGCTTGGTGATGGAGAGAACTAGCTTGCTAGTGTAGGTATAAACACCGTTCAAGATGTTTCTTGGGTGGGGACTTATTATTTTTTAGTCTCAAGGTTTGGCACTAGTGTGCCTATAGGTAGTCCCCCAAGTTCCCTCAGAAGAGAAATCTTGAGCGGGCTACGCTGTAAGTAAGCCACTTTTTTGGGACAATGAAGTTGTCCCTGGGACTGGATGGGATGGAGAATTTGAGCCTCCGGCACCCTATGGGGTAGAAATTTTGAGCTTCCGGTACCCAATGGGGTAAAGAGAGAGCTTGGCTCCGATACCCGATGGGGTAGAAAATTTGAGCCTCCGGTACCCAATGGGGTAAAGAGAGAGCTTGGCTCCGATACCCGATGGGGTAGAAAATTTGAGCATTTGGTACCCAATGGGGTAAAGAGAGAGCTTGGCTCCGATACCCGATGGGGTAGAAAATTTGAGCCTCCGGTACCCAATGGGGTAAAGAGAGGGCTTGGCTCTGATACTCGATGGGGTAGAAAATTTGAGCCTCCAGTACCCAATGGGGTAAAGAGAGGGCTTGGCTCCGATACCCGATGGGGTAGAAAATTTGAGCCTCCGGTACCCAATGGGGTAAAGAGAGGGCTTGGCTCCGATACCCGATGGGGTAGAAAATTTGAGCCTCCGGTACCCAATGGGGTAAAGAGAGGGCTTGGCTCCGATACCCGATGGGGTAGAAAATTTGAGCATTTGGTACCCAATGGGGTAAAAAGAGAGCTTGGCTCCGATACCCGATGGGGTAGAAAATTTGAGCCTCCGGTACCCAATGGGATAAAGAGAGAGCCTGGCTCCGATACCCGATGGGGTAGAAAATTTGAGCCTTTGGTACCCAATGGGGTAAAGAGAGAGTTTGGCTCCGATACCCGATGGGGTAGAAAATTTGAGCCTCCGGTACCCAATGGGGTAAAGAGAGAGCTTGGCTCCGATACCCGATGGGGTAGAAAATTTGAGCCTCCGGTACCCAATGGGGTAAAGAGAGGGCTTGGCTCCGATACCCGATGGGGTAGAAAATTTGAGCCTTTGGTACCCAATGGGGTAAAGAGAGAGCTTGGCTCCGATACCCGATGGGGTAGAAAATTTGAGCCTCCAGTACCCAATGGGATAAAGAGAGAGCTTGGCTGGGGTAAGAGAGAGCTTGGCTCCGATACCCGATGGGGTAGAAAATTTGAGCCTCCGGTACCCAATGGGGTAAAGAGAGAGCTTGGCTCCGATACCCGATGGGGTAGAAAATTTGAGCCTCCGGTACCCAATGGGGTAGGCATTGCATGTCGGCCACGTGGGGCAGACTGGGTTGTGCAATAAATGCCCGTCCCTTCTTCTGCCGAGGCTTCGAGAAATGGGAGACTGCGTGGGACACGTGTAGCGATCCTACGGTTGAGGGCGTTTCGGTTTCGACGGTCCTGATGCACTGGAGATTGAATTTAAGAGGGAAACTGACTGTTTTCCCTCACTTTTCGCGAAAAAGAAGCTCGAGAGATTTGGAAGGTTCGCAGCGAAGAGAAAGGGAGAACCAAGGGAGAATTGTGAGTGCCTGTGGAGTGAGATCGATCGTCTGCCGAAGAAAAGGTTAGATCTCACTCTCTGCCTGTGGATTTTACCTATTTACTTGTTAGGTCTGCTTCTGTTACTGCCAAGGCAGTTTTCTGTTCGTGTTTGTGTTTGTGTTTGTGTTGCTCTTGTTTGCATAAATACAGAAACGAACAATGCCAGTGTCGTTGTCTTTTTGTTTTAGATTTTTGGGTTTGTTTCATTTTGTGGGTTTTGGCTTGAATTTCTGGGATTTGGGATGAATTTCTGGGTTTTCCTTTGGATTTCTGGGTTTTGGGATGAATTTTTGGGTTTTGGGATGAATTTCTGGGTTTTCCTTTGGATTTCTGGGTTTTGGATAGGCTAACCCTTGTGCTTCTGGTTCCAGATATATCAAGATTTGAGGTCCCCGGTACCGTAGTTAGGATGGAATCAGAAGCCAGGGGTGGGGATACTGGATCGTCGTACCAGTCTTCTGCCAGGCAAGCTGAAGTGGATATCGACCGGTACGTAGGCCGGGTAGACCAATTAGCGGAGAACACGGGGTCCTCGACTGGGGTGTTCTCGGAGAGTAGTGAGGAGTCTGACGAGGGTGAGAGCGAGGGTGGATCCGCGGAGGCCCCGGTAGTCACAGTGGACATTCCCGAGGGCATTCGGAAGCCGAGGTACACACTTGCGGACGGGACCGTATGCGACGAACATGGGAGAAGCATGACGATGAAGGAGATCGTAGACATACGACTGAAGTGGGGGATACCGGACGCAGTGGAGCTTAGACCTCTTAGGGATGGGGAGATGGCCGCAAATCCTGCCCCGGGGTGGGTGGCGCTGCACGAGAATCAGCTCCACCAAGGGTTATCGCTACCCCTGCCCCGGTGCCTACAGTACCTGCTGCGGATGCTGAACCTGTCACCGGGGCAGCTGACCCCGAATGCCGTTCGCCAAATGTATAGTATGATGGCCATGTGGGACTTGTGCCAGCAAGGGTGGCCTTCCATAAATGAGTTCCGCGTGGTACACCGGGTACTGTACTCTAGGAAGCAGTCTTGTGCGGGTACGGTGACCTTTGCCGCTAGGGATTATGAGCCGCTAGTTACCGATTTGCCTACCTCGATGAGCAAAAGGTGGAGGAACAAAGTGTTCCTAGCTGGGGGGCAGTGGCAGATAAAAAATAAGAAGTGGCAGCTGACCGGTACCTTCCAAGCTATCGGGGACCAGTCCTATACTATCCGAAGTAGAAAGGAAGAGGATAGCCCGGGTATATGCCGTGTGGTCAGAGAAAGAGAGGAGCTCTTATAGGTTCATCCGGCACTCTATACTTTATAGGCTAGGGTTAGGGTGGCTCCCCGGTAAGGGACTTATTATACTATACGTATATGTATTTTTTGTGTGTATTTTTGTTGTGTCACTCGTCCTTTTTTCTTTCGACTAATCTTTGAACTGATTGCAGTGAAACCCCCGAAGAGGAAACCCCGGAAAGGCAAGGAGGAGGACAGGATGGATGATGCCCAACTGATGGACATGCTGATGGGCCAGGGAGAAGATGCCCTGCACATCGACGTCGACCTAGGGTCGAAAGGAACGAGTCGGTCTATTGAAGAGACCCTTTTGGAGATCACCGATGAGGGATACGGTGAACCTGACCCCGACGCTCCTATGACCCACGCCGTGCAGCCCTCCATGGATGATGTCATCACGATAGATGACACCGGAATGGGAAAAGTACCGGCCTCAGTGCCTATTTCCTCTCGTTCCACTGGGAGCGATGAGGCGTTACTCGCCGGTGAGAAGAAGAGATCCCACAGGCACCGGCACCGAACTGATAAGGAGGTGACGTACACTGGCCGGGATGTCCAGGGTACTGGTGCGAAGAGGCAGAAGAAAGATCACCCGGGATCAGGGCCGTCGCCTTCTCTTGGCCTGTTATCTCCCGCCGTTCCGGTAATCCCCAAGAAGCCCATCAAATAGCTGCTGCATGAATACGGGGTTGCCGATGAAAAGTTCGTGCGGTCCATGCTTGGGGATCTGAAGGATATTGACCTCGACCGGGTTCGAGCCAAAGATAATACTCCCCAGGAGAATCGCCGTCTCGCCTGGGAATCAATGATGCGGGTATGTCTTGTTTTATTTTCTTTGTATACATTTTTGTTATACGTTTTAATCGGTGTATCTGCAGGCACTCTTCAATGTGTACGCCATCGACGCCAGCGAGGAAGATACTCATCTGAAGGAGGAGGTTAGCAATCTCTCCGGGCAGGTGAAGTATCTTCATGGCGAGAAGGCCAAGCAGGAGAAGGAGCGGGACTCATTGAGGGCAGAGATGGCCGCCTCTAAGCAGCGGATTGCGGAGCTTGAGGGTGAGGTTGCTGAGGCGCGGGAGGAGGTAAAGAACGCCCGGGACTCCGAGAGAAAGGCTGCAGAGTCTGCCGTCTCATGGAAGGAGAAAGCAGACCATCTGGAGGATCGCCTTCCCGCGGAGAGGCACGAGGCCGTGGAGGAGTACAAGTCCTCGGATGAGCTGATCTCTATGTTGGCTGCTGCCCAAGATAAGGCTGTCATCATGAAGTTTAAGGAGTGGGTGGCGGCCGGGTACTTAGATGAAGCCAAATTCAGGCGGGGTCTCCTGGAGAAAAAGAAGAAGGATCGGGAGGCGGCAGCCAAGTCCGGTGCGGGTGGGTCTCAGAGTACCGATGGTGATCGGTTGTAAATTTTTTTTTTTTTTTGAACTATTGTCTAATTTTGTCTGGTGGTCCAGGCTTTTTGTGAATGGGAACATCCTTGATTTGAATGGGAATTAGAAAGGAATTAAAATTTCTAGGAATTTCGTACCTTTGAGTATTTGTTTGCATTACTTATTACCGGAATAAAGTAACTGACAATAGCTATGTCCGGGAATGTCCGGGGTAGGTAAAAAAAAATGCTAGAAATGGTCTGAATAATTCATTTTTCCATTGAAATACCACACGGTGGCTAAATACAGAATGAGTACCCGATGGGTAGCTTGCCATAGCTGTATGTCCAAAAAGCAAAAGCTAGGACAAGATGCTCCCGGAGCTACTTGTAATAGTACCGCAGGCGCTGGGTATTCCATGGATGTCTGGAAACGACCCCGTTCATATCCCGGATGAAAAAGGTTGCGGGACCTACTTCTTCAATGATCTCGTAAGGCCCTGTCCAGGATGGATCCAGTCCCCGGGGCTCTGGGTAGACTTGCTTCATGACCCAGTCCCCCAATTTTAATGTCCGGGACTGTACCTTGGCATCGTAGTAACGAGCTATCCTCCGCTTGTTTGCCAAGTTATGCATATGTGCCACTTCTCTTCGTTCCTCGAGTAAATCAGCATCGAGGTGTAGGCCATCTGAGTTGGTACCCGCATCGAAGTATTCGATCCGGGGACTCTGGATTTGTGTTTCAATAGGGAGTACTGCTTCTGATCCAAAAGCCATGCAGAAAGGAGTCTCGCCCGTGGCCTCCGTTGCCGTGGTTCTGATGGCCCACAACACTTCCGGGAGTTTAGCGGCCCAAAGACCCTTGGCTTCGTCAAGCTTCTTTTTCAGTATTTTCTTGATTATCTTGTTGACAGCTTCGACTTGACCGTTTGTCTGGGGGTGAGCCGGGGAAGCATAGAGGATCTTGGTGCCGAGGTTCTGTGTGTAAGCCCTCAACTCATCATTGTCAAACTGGGTACCATTATCCGTGACTATGGTATCCGGGACTCCAAACCTGCAGTAGATGTTCTTCCATAGGAAGTTCTTGACTTTTTCCTTGGTGATGGCGACGAGAGGTTCTGCCTCTACCCACTTTGTTTGGTAGTCCACGGCAACAATGGCGTATTTGAACTGTCCCACTGCTGTGGGAAGTTTACCAATCAAGTCCAAACCCCACTGACAGAACGGCCATGGTGCAAGGAGGATGGAAAGGGCGATGGGCGGTGCTCGTGGGATATTTGCGTACATTTGGCATTTGTGGCAAGAACTGGATATAGTTTGAGCCAGGGCCGACATGGTTGGCCAGAAATATCCTGCCCTTAGGGTCTTGTGTGCAAGAGATCGAGCTCCGGCATGGTTACCACATACACCAGCGTGAATGTCCGTCATTATTTTGTGACCTTCCTCCGGTGTCACACACTTCAGGTTGGGAAAGCAATGTCCTCTTCTGTAGAGTTTGCCATTCATGATCGTATATCGAGCTGACCTTAGCTGCAGTCTTCTGGCCTCGACCTTATCATCCGGTACTAGGCCATCAACCATGTATTTCAAAATTGGGTCCATCCATGAAGCTGTGTGATCCACCGAAAATATTTCTGACACCGTTTTGGAAGTGCTAGGTCCCGCGAGTATTTCGACTTTAGTGGTCCCATAGGTAGGGTTTGGAGAAGTTGATGCGAGCTTAGCAAGGGCGTCTGCCTTGTCGTTTTCTGCCCTCGGTATTTGGGTAAGAATGTAGGAGGTGAACCTCTGAACTAAAGCCCGGGCCAAGGCTTGGTAGCAGGACATGTGGGGCTCCTTTGCCTCGAAGTTACCGCTGACCTGGTTTACGACCAACTGGGAATCACTGAAGATATGGAGGTGTTGGACCCCTAGTTCCCGGGCGATCTGTAGACCGGCTATGAGTGCCTCGTATTCTGCGGTATTATTGGATGCTTTGAAGGCAAATTTGAGGGCGTACTCGTAGACTTGCTCATCCGGGCTGATTAGTAGGATGCCAGCTCCGCTAGTTTTCTTGTTGGATGATCAGTCCACGTATAATCGCCAAGTGCTTGGCGGAGGTGGATCCGCGGCTAGCGGTTCAGGTGGTTCCTTGTTTGGGTCATGGGAAAGGATTGATTCGGAAATAAAATCGGCCGCTGCCTGGCCTTTGATGGCTGTCCGGGGCTGGTACTTGATATCGAATTCCCCAAGCTCGATGGCCCATTTAATTAACCTGCCCGATGTCTCTGGTTTCTGCAAAACCTGCCTCAATGGGTGATTAGTGAAAACGGTGATAGAATGTGCTTGGAAGTAATGTCTGAGCTTCCGGGCTGATACCAGGAGAGCCAGTGCTACTCTTTCAATGTCCGGGTACTTGGACTCTGCACCAGTGTAACCTTTCCCAGCGTAGTACACTGGGTACTCGCAATCGGAGTCCTTCCTAATCAGGACTGAGCTCACAGCGGTTGCCGATGCTGCCAGATATAAGTAGAGCATTTCTCCGGGCACAGGTTTGTAGAGTAGAGGTACCTGTGACAAGTACGATTTCAAGCCAAGGAAAGCAGCCTCGTGCTCCGTTGTCCAGGCTATCACCTCGACGTGTTGGGTTTTTAGCAGTTTGAAGAAATGAGTACACTTGTCCGTCAGCCTGGAGATGAATCTTGATAGGGCGGCCACCTTGCCTATAAGAGATTGGACCTCATTCCGGTAGGTTGGTGATACCATGTCTATTATAGCCTGCACTTTCTCTGGATTGGCCTCAATTCCCCTGTGGCTAATGATGTACCCGAGAAACTTTCCTGCCTCGACCCCGAAGATGCACTTCTGTGGGTTAAGCCGCATCCCGTTGCGCAATATGATGGTGAAGACGATTGACAAGTTGGCTACATGATCCTCCGGAGTTAAACTTTTTACCAGCATGTCGTCCACGTATACCTCCATGATAGTACCGATAACTTCCTCAAACATGGAGTTGACAAGTCGCTGATAGATGGCACCTGCATTCTTTAACCCGAAAGGCATGACCTGGTAGCAATAGAGACCTTTGTCTGTAGTGAAGGCAGTGTGCTCCTCGTCTGCCGGGTTCATTCGAATCTGGTTGTACCCGCTAAACGCATCCATGAAGCTGAGTAACTGGTACCCGGCGGTGGAGTCGATCAATTGATCAATTCGCGGGAGCGGGAAGCTATCTTTAGGGCATGCCCTATTGAGGTGAGGTTTGTGTAGTCGACACACATGCGCCATGTTCCCGGAGATTTCTTTGGTACCATTACCACGTTGGCTAACCACCGGGGGTATGTTACTTCCCTGACAAAGTTGATGGAGATCAACTTCTTTACCTCAACCTGGATAGCCCGGTACTTATCGTGTGTGAAGGCCCTTCGCTTTTGTCTTACCGGTGTTGAGTAAGGAACGATACTAAGACTGTGCGTGGCTACTTCTGGCGGTATCCCGGGCATGTCCTCATAGGACCAAGCGAACGCGGATGTGTTAGAGCGGAGAAACGAGATTAATCCTTCCCTGACAACCGGAGACAGCCTTGTACCAATCCTAACAGTTCTGTCCGGGAACTGCTCTGACAGCACCACCTCTTCAATGTCTTCTACGGCACCGGCCCGTTCTTCGTCCAGGTCGGTATCGGCCCTGGGATCCTCGTATATGTCCAACTGAGGGTTAGTAGCTACGTGCAACATTTCAGACTTTCCCTTACCGCGGGATACAGTTAGAGAATAGCATTTCCTTGCAGCGGCCTGATCACCTCGGATCGTAGCCGTGCCGGCTGGGGTCGGTACTTTCATCATCAACATGTGACCTGCTATGAAGGTTTTCAGACCCCAAAATGCCGGACGGCCCAGGATAGCATTATAGGACGAGACGCAGTCCACTATGATGAACTCTGTTTTGATGGTTGAACAATTTGGACTTTCACCTATCGTGATCGATAGGTAATCTGATCCGAGTGGTTAGATGATGTCTCCTGAAAAACTAATGAGGGGCTCATTATCCTGTGACAGTTTGGCTCTTCCTCTGTTCAAAGCTTTGTATGCATCACGAAATAATACGCTAACCGAGGCCCAGTGTCTACGAGCACCCTGGACATTATGTAGTGGTCCATTTGGAGTGTGATTAGGAAGGGATCATCATGGGGCATCCTCAGATCGGCTTCCTCCTCCTGCAGGAATGTCACCGATGTCCACTTGGTGCCACTGTTTTGCTGCGGGGCTTTGTGGAAGTTGAAAACTTCCGGACGGCCGAAACTAGAATTTCGTTTCTTCCCCTGGGCGGGCGACTCTTTCGGACCCCCACCGTGGATCGTGAATATCTGGCCGTACACGTCGACCGCTCCTATCTCTTTAGCAGGTAGGTATCGTTGAAGCTTGCCCCTCTGGATGAGGGACTCGATGGTATTTTTTAAAGCAACACACAGATTGGTATTGTGTCCGGCATCCTCGTGGTAGGTGCAGAATTTTCCGGTATCCTGCTGGGTAAGTTTGCTCTTTGGGAACTTCCTTGGGGGTGGTCCCGGTATCTCATCCCTGTTTTCGTTCCAGACAGTCTCGTATTAAGCGTTCAGGATTGTGAACACCTCATACCGAGGTGGTGGTGGTGTCCTTGGGCCCTGCTGTGCCCTTGGCTCCCGGTTAGGGTGGGTGTTCCCGTAACTGTTCGACCTGGACGAGGATTCTTTGCTTCTTTTGTTCGAGGTATGGGGTGACCTATCATGACTGTGGACCCACTCCCTTTTTTGTGGCTCATCCCTAATCGTCGAAGTCGGTGTGGAAAATCTTAGCTCTGGTCTGGGGGTGTCCCCGTATGTTTCGAATTCGGCCTGAGCGTGTCTGATGGTAGTGGCCATCAGTTCGTCGTAGCTAGCTGGAGGATTATGGTTGATCCCATACAGAAATTCTCCTCGCCTTAGGCCCCTCCTGAACGCCAGCTCAGCCAGTTCCTTATTGAGGTCCCGACACTTAGCGGTAGCCGCTTGCCATCGATTTACAAAAGACTTCAGGGTTTCATCTTCTCCCTGCTGGACCTTCAGTAGGCCCTTCGGTGTGTGTATCCCATCAGTGCGTAAGATGAATCGAGCGACAAATTTGTCAGCCAACTCCTTAAAATTCCCTACAGAACCGACCGGCAGTTCGTAGAACCAACTTAAAACCTCCCCTGACAGGGTTTCCTGGAACATGTTACAACACACTTCGTCCGTATATCCCTTGGCGTTTGTTTGCGATCAGAAAGCCTGTAAATGTTGGTAGGGATCTCCAACTCCCGTATAGTCAATTTTTAGTGGTTTCGATGTATTCGCTCGAATGGCTCCCCTAACCTGTTGGGTGAAAGGCCCCGGGCGGTCCTCGTAACTGTTCATAGCTCTCCAGGTGTCTCTATTTTCTGTGGCCTGTACCCTTGCCTGCAGGGCATGCAAGGAGTTGCTCATTTGTACGAGTAATGCCGTGTTTGCGTCGGGTACCGGCGTGATACTGTGAACTGGCTGTGGTAACGGTGGTGGTGGTAGATGCCTCAAGCTTTCCGGGAATAAGTCTACCGGTACCTGGATTAACCTCTGGCTGCCCTTCGTAGGAAGTGCTGGTGCGGTGTTGGTGTTTCCTATTATCGGGGCAGCGTTCAAGTCTGCTAGCTGGGATGCTCTAGCCAGGGCCTGAGTAAGTGCCTCGTTGTGCTGGTGCCTCCTGTCTAGTGCTCGGGCCAAGGCCGTGTTTTCATCTTCCAAATCCTGCATTCTCTGTTGCGTGAGGCGGGTTGTTTCCCTATCGGTACTCCGTTGTTCCCGATCGATCCTGGACTGCTCCCTGAAGGCTGCGATCTCAGCTCGCATAGACTCTAACTCCGATACCGGAGTCACCTGATCCGGGACTATAGGGTCCAAGGATCCGAGACCATGGATTTCCTCCTGAACAGCTGGCGCCTCTGCTGATGAAGTTCCCGGAGAGAATATAAGTGCCCGGGCAACACTTCTCCTCTCTCCTGTCACTTCTGGCTCACTCATATCCGGTAAGTCCCCTATCTGGCGCGCCAATGTTTCTGGCGGCTTTCCCTGGGTACCTCACACAGAATGCTATACCGTCTGGGGCACCGATTGGCTCCTAAATCATGTATCAAGGACACAACGTTAGAGGGATAAACCGTATCGGACGGTTTATACCTTTCCGATGCCTGAGTGAGAAACTAATAGTTGTGTAGAATAAATTGTGGATAAAGGAGTTATTACCTGTCAAAGGTGGTTGTGCTATAATCTTTATATTCAAGCGTGGGAAGGGAGTCTCCCCTATCCTCGATGTGGGACACAGGTTCTTCTGATGCCATATCAGTTTTGTATTTGTAAAGTAGATGGGCTGTGCTGGCCTTGCCCCGGGCCCTGGGTGCCCGGGGTGGCACCTTATGTGAAGCCCGCCATGGTGGGGTGTGAACCCGGCCCATGGCGTAGTACCTGGGAGTACCGATGGGGCTCAGGGGCTAGTGCTAAACCTAGTTGAGACTCCATAGTATGTACACTTAGATAGCGAATTTCAGCTCCCAACATCTCTTCGTCATCTTCCTTTGGACGAAATGGATCTTTCCTTGCATCCAAACTTTGACCGATCATGGGAGTGCTAGCAGGATGCGCTTTGTCCATGTTAAATTGCCCGACTTTTGGACATATGCAGACTGGTGGATTAGTATTCCACAAACTCGGTGTTCTAGTTCAAAGGCTAGACAGAATCAAGTTTTCCCAAGATCCTTCATCTTAAATTCGGATTTCGAGTAGCCCGCGGTTTCTCTTATTTCATCAAGAGTACCTATTATGTTCATATCATCGACATATGCTGCTACAATTGCAAATCCGGAACTTGTTTTCTTTATGAATACGCAGGGGCATATTTCATCGTTCTTATATCCCTTCTGTAAACACGAAAAATCCTGCAACAAATGAAAGAAGGACACGTGTACAAAATAATAATTTTATTAATTTAAATGCGGGTTACAATCTCTGTAGATGCTCTTTCACAAAATTCTCCTCTGATTCGATCTCTGACGTTGATTTGATCCAAGGGTGGCGAGCACTTGATCTTGAATCGAACGGTTGTAGTGTGAGCTTCTTGCTATGTTGACGATTTGAGGAAGACGATTGACCAAGGGCTGTAGAAGCTTGATCCTGATCGGATTTAGGCCACTAGTTGTGTCACGTGATGAGTGTTCTTCGGCTTTGGTAGGGGATGAACCAGCACGTGCGTTTGGTGCTTGTTGATTCTCCACGAGCTTGATGAAGAACTTGTAGAGGATTTACTTTGTTGAAGACAACTTGAAGACGACGGATGATCAAGGGCTGTAGAGGCTTGAACTTGATCAGATTTGAACCACGAGCGGTGTCACGTGGCGAGTATGGCTTTTGATGGTGGATGAATCAGCACGTGTGTTTGGTGCTTGTTGATCATCCGCGTGTTTGACGACTTCCGAGCTTGTAGGTGATTTCCCGTGCTTGTCTGAAGTCGGCAAGGTGAAGAGACCGGCTATTTGGCAGCTTGATGGTTCTTCACGAGCTTGGGAGACTTCTGAGCTTTGGAGAGGTTTCTTCCATCTGCTTGCGTCCCTCTGTCTGTCGTCGTCCTCGATGGTATACTTGGCTCAAGGGCGATTGACGCTTGATCTTGAGTCGTATGATGGCCACGAGGGTTGGCACGTGACGAGTGCTTTGACTTGAGGTTGGTGATGAACCGGCTATTTGGCAGCTTGAAGGCTCTTCACGCGCTTGAAGACTTATGAACTTTAGGAGTGATTTTTCTCTCCGGCCGAAGTCCTTCTCTTGATTTGAGAAGGGGTATTTATAGTGTCGGCGTCTCTCTCAATTTGGAATGCCTTGATGACACGTAATTAATTGTATTTTCCTTAATTACGTAATCAAATCTAATCAGATCAATCAGTCTTAATTAACTGATTTAATCACGACTATTAAGGAATTAACCAATTAATTTGATGGCTGATTTTAATTGTATTTCGTTAATATCACAATTAAATCAATCCGTTTTGGCTAACCGATTTAATTATGATTATTAAGAAATTTAGCCAATTAATTGGATGACTGATTGTCGTCTTGATCAATTTAAATAAATTGACATCTAATCAGCAGACGAGATTTAATACTTGATTTGACTCGGAATCAATTGATTTAATTTGATTGATCCGCTTTAATATCAGTTGATTTAGCCGGAGCAAATTCATTTATTGCCGTCGGGCCTTTCATGTGTTGCCAAGTGTCATTCTCTGAGTCTGCGTGATTTTGCTGACTCACAAGCCACGTGAACATTTTGTGGGACCCACATGCCGACTAAATTTGTTCGGTCATAATTTTGAGTGTTGACCGAATTATTTAATGAATTTATTTTCATTAAATTTTTGGTGTCTACACCTTCCCAATCAAGTAGTCACTTAGACGGGTATACCACATCCGCCCGGATTGTTTCAATCCGTAAAGTGAGCGTTTCAACCTAATTGCAAATGCACTCCGTGGTTTAGAGTCACTTGACTTGGGTAATGTAAGGCCATCAGGCACTTTCATATATATATATATATATATATATATATATATATATATATATATATGAATCTAGATCCCCATAGAGATATGCAGTAACCACATCTATGAGCTGCATTTCCAATCCTTTGGAAACTACTAAGCTAACTAAGTAGCGGAACGTTATAACGTCCATTTTGGGAGAGAATGTCTCCTCGTAGTCAATTCCAGGGCGTTGTGAGAAACCTTGCGCCACAAGGCGAGCCTTGTACCTTAGGACTTTATTCTTCTCATTACGCTTTCTAACAAAGGCCCATTTATGTCCTACAGGCTTTACACTTGGTGGGGTTAGCACTACCGGACCAAATACCTGTCTCTTTGTCAGAGAATCTAATTCTGCCTGGATTGTTTCATTCCATTTAGGCCAATCTGCTCTTTGTTGAGATTTTGCAACAGAGCGTGGTTCGATATCATCGTGCTCTATGATTCCTTGAGCAACAGTATATATCATCAATGTGTATGGAAGATCTTTCTATCAACTCATACGCACTCTCATAATCCTCTGAGATTTCTTTGTTCTCTGGAATCATTTTTACATCGGAACGTCCTCCAGTATTGATTCATGGACATAACTATAATCAGAGACAATCTCATGAGAGGGATTCTATACATTGATGATTGGTTTGTGCCTTACTCACCCTCTTCTTCCTTGGGTGAGTGTCAATCTAACCAAGTGACCTCCCCCTCTTCCTTGGGGAGCCACGGCCTCAACCACACCTCCACTAAGTGCGGTTGCAGTGCCTCTATCTGCGGCACTGTGCCCCTTGTTGGGGACTTCTAACCTTGCAGGCACATTTGCAGCTAGTATATGTGATCTCGTCACTTTTGCGATATCAGTAAACGCATCAGGCATCGAATCTGCTACGTTCTGAAGGTTGATTATTCTTTTCACTTCACTTTCACTTTGTGAAGTGCGGTGATCAAAATGAGATAGAGTGGGGACAAACCACAACAATTCCTGTCGTTCCCTTGAAAAATCCTTTTTCCTATCTCCCCCTAACGACGGGAAGACTGTCTCATCAAAGTGACAATCCTCAAATCTAGCGGTAGAGAGATTGCCTGTCAAGAGTTCCAAATAGCGGATAATTGTTGGGGATTCGTATCCAACATAAATACTTAATCGTCTTTGAGGACCCATTTTGATGCGCTGTGGGGGCGCAATAGGCACATATACTGCTCAACCAAATATGCGTAAGTCAGGCTCATATCCAGTTACCAACTGGTACGCAGAAAATGGTTGGCTAGCAATGGGTCTGAAATGAATAAGTAAAGCTGCGTGCAATATTGCATAACCCCAGGTAGATATAGGCAGGTTGGTGCGCATAACCAATGCCCTAGCCACCATATGTAGCCTTTTGATGGTGGCTTCTGCGAGACCGTTTTGTGTATGCACATGGGGTACATGATGCTCTACATCAATCCCAATAGGCATGCAATATTCATCAAATGCTTTTGATGTAAACTCTCCAGCGTTATCAAGCCTTATAGACTTGATAGGGTTATCAGGGTGGTGAGCCCTTAAACGTATAATCTGTGCTAGGAGTTTTGCAGCATTTCTTGTGGATAATAAAGCGACATGTGACCAATGTGTCGAAGTATCCACCAGAACCATAAAGTACTTAAAATGGTCCACATTCTGGATGGATATGTCCACAGATATCTCCTTGTATCCTTTGTAAGAATGGAATGTTTTATTTTATATCTTTAGCATAGGAAGGTCTCGATCCTGTTTTTGCTAAAGAGCAGGCTTTGCAAAACGAGTGATGTGCCTTTGAAATAGTCAATGAGGCATAATGGGAGAGTGGCAGTGCTTCTGGTACTTCAGAAGACAATGACTGCATTTGAGCAGTACTAGAACCGACACCATGCAGTGTGAAGGATTTTTGTCACATTGTATTTTTCACTCGAAAGAAGGGATGTCCATATGAGTTCGTTAAAATACGGATCATCATGTCACGACCGAGGTGCCCTAGGCGGTCATGCCAAAGCCTGTATGAGTCAGTGTCCCACATTTCACTGTTGGTGACAGTATAGGATTCAATGATCCGAATCGTAGTGAGATACAGTCCACTAGATTGACTCATAAGTTTCTCTAAAATGTGTTTCCTTCTACATTCATTAGAGGTAATATAAATGTATTCAGT
Organism: Rosa chinensis; assembly: GCF_002994745.2. Classification (NCBI taxonomy): domain Eukaryota; kingdom Viridiplantae; phylum Streptophyta; class Magnoliopsida; order Rosales; family Rosaceae; genus Rosa; species Rosa chinensis. The sequence continues at coordinate 57,901,749 of NC_037088.1, read as the reverse complement.
TCCATTCTCACAGTGTGTTTTTACATGATAACCATTGGCACGAATATCATTGAAACTTAACAAGGTTCGATTAGCTCTTGGTGCATACAGAGCGTCTTTGACTTTAAATATATCTAAGATTCTTTAGAGTATTTCTATTTTAGTAGAATGATAATCTTTTCATTCTAATAATAATTTTTCTCTAGATGTATTGCTTGACATCTTTATATTGCAATTTCGAACCATGTAAATATGTGTAGTAAATAAATTTGAATTAATTCAGTGCTTGAGAATAAAATTCAAAATTTATTAATGAGCCAACGATAATCAAATCAAGGTCTTGTTCTAATTCATCAAACCATTATTGAAATAAACTTTAAGACCAAGTAATAGTCTAATTAAAAATGAGGCATTATGCCTTCACAACTGTTTTTGGAAAATAAAGTAAATAAAGCAGATCAGTCAAAATCTGGGGCATCGGTTGACTGAGCAAGTTCCTTGTTGCCATTAAAGTCTGCAATTGTGAGGTTGACGTCTGGGTCATGGCCTCCTTCTTCCATATAGTGAGCCTCTTGTTCTTTAGACTCCCTATACCTCTTGTAATGGGCTGCTACTCTGTTGCTTGCTTGGCAGTTCTTGTACCAATGCCCAATGACTCCACACCTATAGCATGGTTCATTGCCAACTCTATTCTGTTTGACTGAAGGGTTCTTAGGTGCCCTTTGCACCTTGTTTCCGTGACCACTAGGGCCAGCACCACCATCTCTGCGCCATACATTGGGAGGGCCTCCACGACCCATATCATGACCCCCATGTCCCTTGCCACGTGGGTAGGGATCAACATGTCCAACCCCCTTTGCATTGGGGTTCTGTCCACCTTTCACTTTGCCATAATTAGCCTCAGGAATTTTCTTTGTCCCAACAGGCCTGGCATTGTTGTTCAAAAGAACCTCATTATGCCTCTCAGCCACTTGCAGTAGGTTGATCAGCTTGTTGAAGGTTGTGATTATTTTGTCATCATACTCCAGCCTATACTGGTTCGCTAGTATAATTGCTGAAGTAGGAAAAGTGGAAAGAGTCTTCTGGATCATATCATCTTCTGTGAGTTCATTTCCACAGAAATTTAGACGTGCTTTCAGGCGCAACATATCCTTGTTGAAGTCATTTACCCTTTTATAGTCAAACAAGCGGATTTCATTCCACTGAACGGTCAGTTATGGGAGCAATGTGTCATGAATGTTCCCAAAACGTCCCTTAAGTGCATCCCACAGTTCTTTGGGTGTCTTCAACTGAAGGTATTCCCAGCGGAGGCTAAGATTAATATGTCGCCTCAGAAACATTAAGGCATTTGCTTTCACCTTGTCAGACGGTCCATTGTCTTTGGGGTCGATAATGGTGGCAGTGTAATCTCTTGCCACAAAGGCAGTTTCTACATCGGAAACCCAACGGTGGTACTCAAGTCCGTCTGAGTCCAAAATGTCAAATTCAGGTCGAGATGGATCAGCCATCTACATAAACAAGAGAGAAGAAATAAATTACGCAGTCATAAAGACATCCACGTGAATTATTTTCCAAACGTATGAATTAGATTTCAAGACCAAGATTCGTAATGGTCACATTTTTTTTCTATGCTATGTGAAAATACTTTATCACAGTAAGTGTGTGTGTATAATGCGCATGAATTTTCATTATCATGGCAAAATGCAATTTTTGTATATTGCATTCTAAAAATAGCCATAGCATATTTAATAATAAATCATAGCAAATAAAGGCATGCATAGGAAAATTATATAAGCGTAAATAAAATAAAGGGCTAAATACTAGTTAGTACCCTGTGGTTTAGGTACAAAATTAATTCAGTCCCTGGACTTCTAATTTCATCAAAAACACCCTGCACTTTCAATTTTGATCTAATAGGTCCAATTCATTAATATTATGTTATGGGTTCAAGTTATAGTTGGATTACTTGTTGAAAAACTATTTATTTTTAATAGTAGGACTCACTCCTAAATTGACTATGCAGACGACCTCGACACCACATCATAAAACATAGGCCATATATGAGCCACATTAACAAGTTAAATAACTCAATTGTCGGAAAACTAACAAATTGGACTTATTAGATCAAAATTGAAAGTGCAGGGGTGTTTTTGATGAAATTAGAAGTTTAGGGACTGAATTGATTTTGGACCTAAACCACAGGGTAGTAATTTGTATTTAGCCCTAAAATAAAACATGCTAAAATGTCATAAATCACAAAATATATATGGCAAGCTAAAAAAAAATATAAGCAATAACATAATGAAAATGCATGTGTACGCATAATTATAAAGCGTAAATGAAATTCACAGAACATGCTTGAAATTTTACTAAACAGTAAAAATATATAAATCATGCTTAAAGATAATCATATAAAACATAAATGACAAAGTATGCTTAAAATGATTAATATAATCTAACTAAACATGCTCGAAAAATTTATAATAAAAGTATAAACAATAAAATATATAACATGCTCAAGAAAATAAATAATGAGAATCTACCATAGTATGAAATTAAATAAATCAAAGAGAACATACTTGGTTTCGAAAAAAAATAAAACAATCCTAGCGCATGCGCGTGTTGATGCAGGTGTGCGTAGCGATGTTTTTGGGCTGAAACTAGGCCGCTTCCTCTCCCTTTTCAGCAGTGGGCTTTGATTTTTTTTTTTTTTTTTTTTTTCGGGGCCTTCTCTTTTCTTTTTATGTTTTTTTTTTTTCGTTTCTGGGCCTGCAAGGCCTGCTTCCTCTTTTTTTTTTTTTGAGCCGGGTGTGTACTTTGGCCCTTCTCTTTCTTTTTTTTTTTTTTTTTTTTTTTCTCTCTTTTTCTCTCTTCCTCCTCTGCCTCTTCTTTCTTCTGGTTTTCTGGTGTGGAGGCAGTGATGCGCTGGGCAAGAGGCCGGTCTGTTGCAAGGGCGCGGGGCACGGGGGCTGGGTTGCAACGTCGGTGCAGTGGATTAGGTTGCTGCTGCAAGGGTGCTGGGTTGCTGCTGCAGGCGGTTGAGCAGACGCTGATGGGGAGGGCTACGCAAGTGCGTGGTGGGTGGGGCTCCAGTGTGGGCTGTGATGGCGCGGTGGAGGATCTAGGTCGGGGCGCCGAGACGCAGGTCAGCGCGGATGCGAGGTTGGGCGCCGCTGCTAGGATCTCACACACGGGCCCGTCGCTGCAGGTGCCTTGGGCTACGCAGGCGGGTTGTGAGGTCGGGTTCCAGATCGGGTCGGCGCTGGAGGCCAGTGTACTGGGCTAGGCACTGTGGTGCTTGGCCGGAGAGACAGAGATGAGGCCCGTGAGACTTGCAGTCGGGCTGTTCTGTGGAGGGTTACAAGGATGAGGCCGGTCTGTGGAGCCTGGTCTGAGGCAAAGCCGATCTGTTTTTTTTTTTTTGGTGGCGGCAGAAAAAGAAGAAAATGGTTTTTTTTCCTTCTAGGGTTTTGATTTTTTTTCGACGGAAAGAAACTAGTTTCTAGTGTTTTTTCTTTGCTATTGGCTCTGAGCGTGCTGATAACGTGTTAAAGTAAAAATGACAGATAGAATTGGTCTACTCATTTCATTTCATAGTCCCTTTATATAGGGAGATGATTACAACGGAAATATGAATTACATTAAATACATTGAATGCTGATTGATCTTTAATCGTGCTGATTGATGGTAATCGTTGATTCCTTGATTCCCTCTCCGTCAGTTGCTTTGACGAAGGCACATAATCTGTTTTTCCTTTAACACAAGTTTGATTTTCTTTATTTTGGATTAGACTTTTTGGAAGCTTTGATGTAATCATTGGCTATTTTTATTAATAAAGTATCTGTAGACACCAAAAATTTAATGAAAATAAATCCATTAAATAAGTCGGTCACCACTTGAAATTATGACTGAACAGATTAAGTCAGCATGTGGGTCCCGCAAATTGTTCACGTGACTTGTGAGTCAGCAGAATCACGCAGACTCAGAGAATGACACTTGGCAACACATGAAAGGCCCGACGGCAATAAATGAATTTGCTCCGGCTAAATCAACTGATATTAAAGCGGATCAATCAAATTAAATCAATTGATTCCGAGTCAAATCAAGTATTAAATCTCGTCTGCTGATTAGATATCAATTTATTTAAATTGATCAAGACGACAATCAGTCATCCAATTAATTGGCTAAATTTCTTAATAATCATAATTAAATCGGTTAACCAAAACGGATTGATTTAATTGTGATATTAACGAAATACAATTAAAATCAGCCATCAAATTAATTGGTTAATTCCTTAATAGTCGTGATTAAATCAGTTAATTAAGACTGATTGATTTGATTACGTAATTAACGAAAATACAATTAATTACGTGTCATCAAGGCATTCCAAATTGAGAGAGACGCCGACACTATAAATACCCCTTCTCAAATCAAAAGGAAGACTTCGGCTGGAGAGAAAAATCACTCCCAAAGTTCTTAAGTCTTCAAGCGCGTGAAGAGCCTTCAAGCTGCCAAATAGCCGGTTCATCACCAACCTCAAGTCAAAGCACTCGTCACGTGTCAACCCTCGTGGCCATCATACGACTCAAAATCAAGCGTCAATCGCCCTTGAGCCAAGTACACCATCGAGGATGACGACAGACAGAGGGACGCAAGCAGACGGAAGAAACCTCTCCAAAGCTCAGAAGTCTCTCAAGCTCGTGAAGAACCATCAAGCTGCCAAATAGCCGGTCTCTTCACCTCGCCGACTTCAGACAAGCAAGGGAAATCACCCACAAGCTCGGAAGTCGTCAAACACGCGGAGGATCAACAAGCACCAAACACGTGTGCTGATTCATCCACCATCAAAAGCCATACTTGCCACGTGACACCGCTCGTGGTTCAAATCTGATCAAGTTCAAGCCTCTACAGCCCTTGATCATCCGTCGTCTTCAAGTCGTCAACAAAGCAAAACTTCTGCCAAAGTTCTTCATCAAGCTCGTGGAGAATCAACAAGCACCAAACACACGTGCTGGTTCATCCCCTACCAAAGCCGAAGAACGCTCACCACGTGACACCACTCGTGGCCCTAAATCTGATCAATATCAAGCTTCTACAGCCCTTGGTCAATTGTCTTCCTCAAATCATCAACATAGCAAGAAGCTCAAACTACAACCGCTCGATTCAAAATCAAGTGATCGCCACCCTTGGATCAAATCAACGTCAGAGATCGAATCAGAGGAGAATTTTGTGAAAGAGCATCTACAGAGATTGTAACCCGCATTTAAATTAATAAAATTATTATTTTGTACACGTGTCTGTATCTTGTTTGCTTTCAGATTTTCGTGTTTACAAATTTGGCACGCCCAGTGGGACCATCTCTGCCTCTCATCTCTAATCTCAAGTCGCTATCCTCAGCATATATATGGCTTCAAAGATGATTCAACTCAAATCAACAAACAAGACCAATAAGGTAGCTACTCTGAAAATGAGTAGAAACCTTAACAATCATACCGTTCGGAGTGAGTCGTCTCAACTCGTGACATTCATAACTCATCCATCTCAGTCACGTCAGCCGATCGTCGCTTCGACAACAATGGGGGCAAACCTCACTAAGAAAAGATGGTCAACATGCTCAAGCGACTCAAGGGAACATTCTTCCTCGCACACAGCCAGTGTTGATCAGCGTACACACCTACGCCCCAGTTCGTCTTTTGATAACCAAACGGAAGAGACATTGGAAGATTCTTCTTTTGCTATGCAAGTCATGGTAGTAGGGGTCACCACCGTGGAAGAACAGACAACTCAAATAGCCCAATTGGCTGAAGCAGTTGAGAAGCTACAGAAAACTATTGAAGAGAAGGATATGGAAATTACTGCGCTCATGGAGAAGTTAGAAACTCAACGTGGCGATGACTCAGAAAAAGGTCTGCGTGGTCATAAGAAAGACTCATCTAGCAAATCATTTTCTGAACAAAAAGAAGAATCAAATTTCATTCTAGCTTCATGGTCAATTCAACAACTTCAAGACATGATTGCTAACACGATCAGAGCTCAATATGGTGGTCCATCTCAGGATACACTAACGTATTCCAAACCTTATACGAAGCGGCTCGACAATTTGAGGATGCCAACTGGATACCAGCCTCCCAAGTTTCAACAATTCGATGGCAAAGGTAACCCCAAGCAACACATTGCGCATTTCATCGAGACATGCAATAGTGCTGGCACAGATGGCGACTATCTTGTGAAACAATTCGTTCGCTCACTCCGAGGGATAGCATTCGAATGGTTTACAGAATTGGAGTCTGAATCCATTGACAGCTGGGAGCAAATGGAAAAAGAGTTCTTGAATCGCTTCTTCAGTACACGTCGCATTGTGAGCATGTTAGAGCTCACCAACACCAAACAACAGAATGACGAGTCGGCTGTAGAATTCATCAACCGTTGGCGTGCACTAAGCCTTGACTGCAAGGATCGACTCTCAGAGTTGTCAGCGGTAGAAATGTGCATTCAAGGCATGCATTGGGACTTACTGTACATCCTTCAAGGGATAAAGCCTCGCACCTTTGAAGAACTTGCCACTCGAGCTCATGACATGGAATTTAGCATCGCTAGTCATAGTCGAAGAAAAGATGAAATCGTTGAATCACATAATCAGAAACGTGTCATGGAGTCTTTGGCGATCATAACTCCTGTCAAGATCACAGCACGAGTCAAGTCAAATAACCAAAACAAGTTGGAGCCGACTCATGATCAAACAAGGCGGCGCACTCTTAAAGAGCTAGAAGCTAAAAGTTACCCTTTTCTAGATTCCGATGTTGCTGACATGTTGGAAGATTTGCTTCAAAAGAAAGTAATTAAATTGCCATACTGCAAACGTCCAGAAGAGATGCATCGCATCAATGACCCAAAGTACTGCAAGTACCATCGTGTCATCGGTCACTCGACGGAGAAGTGCTTTGTGTTGAAAGACCTCATCATGAAGCTCGCACAACAAGGAAAAATCTGTTTAGACATTGAGGATGATGTGGCTCAATCAAATCATGCTGCCATCATCTTTGATCAACTCGAAGTAGTGTCGTCCACGCCTTTGCAGGGGGCATGCTGCTTGCCTAAATTTTCTTAGAGCACACAAGAATTGCAACGCTCCTAGCCATCAAGAGCCTAAACTGCACGTGGCGCGAAAAAGACGCTCCTAGCCAGCAAGAGCCTAAACTGCACGTGGCGCAAAAAAGACGCTCCTAGCCAGCACGAGCTTAAACTGCACATGGCGCAAAAAAGACGCTCCTAGCCAGCACGAGCTTAAACTGCACATGGCACACAAAAAAAAGTCCGTTGAGTTGAAAACCCGAAAGGGCGGCTCAAGCAAAAAAAAAAAAAGGACCAAAAAAAAAAATTCACTTCATCCATAAATCCATGAACTACGTGATGACTTGATCTCTTTCTTTGGAAGGAGTACGTAGGCAGCTCGGAAAATTACTTCGAGTCCAGTCATACCAAAGCAAGAAGATGGGTCTGCTCAGAGATGTGTCAAGATCATGATTGAATTCAATGACTCAAGCATTTGGAGCTGTCCACCAACTCAAAGAAGAGATGCACGTGAATAACTCAAATATTAAATATTTACCGAGAGCATGACTCCGCACAGTCTTTGGAAGTTCGCGCCTTCTTTGGTTATCGACGAATACGCAAAGCCTAACTGCTTGAAGCGGATTCTCCCATGCCCAAAAGATGGAGTAATCTAAGCATTTAGGACGTTCACATTCTTCCTTCAGTAGCTGGCGAGGTGCCACATGAGTCCACTGGAGGATGTGAGCTGAAGGGTCATAAGGAGGGATATCGATTGCTTGAGGCCCAGTCAATGATGGATACACCTGCAGAGTAGTGCCATCACTTAGAGTGTCCTCCGAATTGTCGAGGATGGTGACTGTCCCTTTCTTGAAGCACTTGAAGAAAGCCATGGCCACAAAAGGACGGGAAGTGCGATCGCGAGTGCCTGACGACGTACGAGAAGCCTAACCGCTTTTGGTGGACCCTACCACGCACAAAGTGGAGGAATCCAAGCGTTTAGGACGTCCACGTTCTTCTCTCCGTGAGTCACCAAATACGCAAAGCCTAACTGCTTTTAGTGGACCCTACCACGCACAAAGGTGGAGGAATCCAAGCGTTTAGGACGTCCGCGTTCTTCTCTTCGTGAATCACCAAATACGTAAAGCCTAACCGCTTTTGGTGGACCCTACCACGAGTAAAGGTGGAGGAATCCAAGCGTTTAGGACGTTCACGTTCTTCTCTTTGACGTTGATAAACACGCAAAGCCTAATTGCTTTTGGCGGACCCTGCCACACACAAAAGTGGAGGAATCCAAGCACTTAGGTCGTCTGCGTTCTTCAATTATCACCAAAGCCCTGAAAAAAACAAAAAAACACACACACACACACCAAACATATACACTAGTTCTCGGAAGAATAATGTATTTTTGACGGGGAGATAAATTGAACGTTGCTAAAAGTGCTCAAGGCGATCACCTTGTATTTCGACAGGGGAAGATAAATTGAATGTTGCTCAAAGCGCTCAAGTTCCGTCACCAATAAACAGCATCACAGTGCACAGGAATAGTCTCAACTTGCGGCTGTCCATTGATAAAAAAAAAAATCATCATGCTTGGAATGCAGTGCATATGTGTGTGTGTATATAACAAGGATGAATCATGGAATTATGTCAGAAAGGCATATGCAATTATGGTGGAGTCTCAAAGCTTTACCGGCAAAAAACGAAAAGAAAGGAACAATGACGTCAGCAAGACAAAGAAAACGGAGACATGCTCTGAACTCAGCAAAAAAAAAAAACGAATCATGCTCAGCACTCAGACCGAAAAAAAAAAAAGGGCAAAGTCATGCATTGAATTCAGATCGAAAAAAATCAGCATGGGCTGCACGTGTGTATATATATATATATGAATATGTTTAGGTTGTCAGGGCATGGGGCATGTGAGAAAAGTGATTAAGTAAACAGATGAATCACGGCTTTGACTTTGGCTTTGCACATGCATGCTTACATATATATATATATATATATATATATATATATATATATATTATCAGAAGGAGTACTATTGATGTACAATTGAACGAAGAGGCAGATTGTGAAATCAAAAGAAGAGAGAGATTATACCTCGCAGAAAAACACCGTCCTCTTCTTCACCTGAAGCTTTTGCAATTATGAAGAGCCGCAAGAACAATAATCTACCAATCTTCGTCGAGTTCTTCTCGAATTTTTTTTTCTGTTTGGGATTTTCATGTACAATGAGGACGTCAAATCCATCGCGGAATTCCCCTTCTCTTCAAGCCCAAAAGCGCAAGAACTCCGAGAAGAGCAAGAAACGAAACAGAGGAAACAGAGCGACTCTGTTTCCGAAATCCCGAACGGGGTTTTTCTAAGCGACACTTCAAGAACCCAATTGGAGGAAACCCAGATGGAGAATTCGGCTTCTGAAGAGACTCAAGAACCTGTGGAGCTGGAAACGATCATGGAAGAGAAAGACCTTGGTGAAGAATGGATCCCTCTCTGTTTTCAGAATTGAGGATTATAATGCTACGGTGGAGTTCTACTGGGCACCATTTTTGTTGGAATTAGATTCAGATGATTCATTGATGCACAACATACAAAACCGTATAATCATGCCTAAATCGATTAAGAAGCATGGTAAAAATTGGAAGGGTGTGGATTACCTCATTTTCAACACATACATATGATGGATGAACACTTTCAACATGAAAGTTCTACGAGGATCATTCGATCAAGGAGCAACAAAGTATGATGAGATCGACCGGCCGTTGGCTTACCGGAAAGTTATGACGACATGGGATAAATGGGTGGACAAAAATATTGACCCCCAATCGTACCATTGTCTTCTTCACCAGCATGTCTCCTCTCCATATCAAGAGCGTGGATTGGGACAACCCAGATGGCATAAAATGTGCCAAAGAGACCACTCCAATCCTGAACAGAACGACGCCGTTAGAAGTGGGCACAGACAGAAGGCTCTTTGTGATTTCGAGCGACATAGTGAAAGCAATGAAAGTGCCTGTTTACCTTCTCAATATTACTACTCTATCCGAGTTTCGTAAAGATGCACATACCTCGGTCCATACCATCAGGCAAAGGCAAGATAATGATGCCGGAGCAGCAAGCTGACCCGGAGAATTACGCCGATTGCATCCACTGGTGCCTCCCCGGGCTGC